>NC_092791.1:29705522-29780522 GCF_047496795.1 Chiloscyllium punctatum | reverse complement strand
CAACAGCAGTGATAAATACAGTAATAGTCCTCATCTGTAAGCTCTCGAAGCATCAGCTGCAGTTTATATCTTCAGTGCAAGGTGCTTCACAGCATATGAAGCGAAGAACGTTTCATTTCTTAAAGCTGTCTGAGAGCTTTTTGACACAGGACCGCAGTAATCGGTACTCAGGTTACTGACTGCCTCCAAGGCCAGGCTCCATTTGGTTTCGAACCCTATAATGTGGAAACAGGCCATTTGACCCAACGCACTGACCCTCCGGAGAGTACCCTACCCACTCCCGTACATTTACCCCTGACCAATGTACCTCACCTACACATCCCTGGGCACTATCCCATGGCCAATCCACCCTAACCTGCACATCTTTGGATTGTGGGAGGAAGCCCACACAGGTGCAGGGAGAAGGTGTAAACTCCACACAGATAGTCACCAGAAGCTGGAATCGAACCCAGAACTCTGGCGCTGTGAGGCAGCAGTGCTAACCACTGAGCCACCATGCCACTAAATTGCCTCATAGTGTCTGGGGTTGTGCAGGCTAGGTCAGTTACCCATGGGAGACGCAGGGTTACGGGGATAGGATGGGATACTCTTCAGAGGGTTGGTGCCCACTCAATGGGCCAAATGGCCTCGATCTGCACTGTCAGGATTCTATGATTCTTTCCTATGTAGCTCACCCATACACGTGTGACACTCCTTTGCAGAGAAACAAATTGAGGGTTATGGGAAAAGGACAGGAAAGTCCTTTCGAGATCCTGTCATAGCCTCAATGGGAACCAAAACCATTCCCTTTCATGGTCAGAAAATGCCGTGTTGCAACTGGTTGGAAGCTCCAGTGAGGAATGTCAAAATGCCACTGTGTTTTCCGCAAGGTCTGTACTGGACCGAACAGTTTCATACTTCTTGTATTCACTTGGAGATAATTTATGAATAAAGTACCTTTTCAAAATAAAAAAGAAATCGCTGACATAGTCTTTCCATTGATGTTGCCCAGTGTTAACCCTTTCCTGTACAGGATAATTCTGGTGAACTTGCACAGCATTTTTTTCCAGGCCTATCTGTACGTTCCCAGTACGTGCGGACAGTTCCTTTCCGTTGCCCTGCATTGTGGTCTGACTTGTGCACAGATCGATGGTCTCCAGAATGGAACCTGTTCACAACCCCGGGGACAGCCTGTGTTTAGACTGGGCGACCACTTTGCGGGACACCCTCTGCCCTGTCCATACAAATAGTCCTGACCTTCCAGTCACTTGCTGTTTTAATCAACCCCCTTGCTCTCGTTGCTTGGATTTCCACCCAGGGTCTGTTATGGTGTTCCAATGAAGCACAATGCAAGCTGGAGGAACACCACCCCATTTTCCACTGAGCCATCTTATACTCTCGAGGATTCAGTATCGAATTCCACAACTTCAGAACATGACCTTGGTATCCTCCATCTTTCTTATATCCTTCACCCACTCACCCCACCCAGCCATACACATAGCCATGTCCTGTTAACTTTGCTGTCAATCAAGCAGACCCATTTTCTCCTTCATTCACACCTATTTTACATCTCCATCTCTCCTTCAGCACCACTTGCAACCCCTTCCTCTCGAATCTGGGCACCCTCACTATCTGTTCCAATCGCTCACCCTTCCTACAGCATCAAGAAAACTGATGCCTGCTTGTGACATGCACAGCGGTCGGACCTCAAGTCAGTGAACTCTTGGTGACCCAGATCTGGGGGGGACCAATTGTTGGACCACGGGGCTCCCACTTTCCAGATTGTTGATCGTCACCGGGACTCAAGGGAATCACTAATTTCCCAGACAATTTGTAATGCCACCACCACGTGAGATCCAAGATCAATTCCAGAAGGTTCCAGTTTCCTGTTTCTACCCAACTCGCCCAGAGCAAGACCTTTGCAATCTTGGGTCGCTCCACAGATCGGGACTCAGCAACGTTAAAGGGATGGCGAGATATTTCCAAGTCAGCACGGTGAATGGCTTGGAGATGAACTTGGCAATGGTGGTGCCCACAGTCCCTAGAGGTCACGGGTTTGGAAGAACATTTGTGGATTGAATATAAGATCCTGTAGACTCAATAAACAAAGTTTGGGCTTGTTCTGATGCAGAATCACCGACTCTGAAAGGTTAACTCTGCTTTCTTCCTTCCCACAGATGCTGCCAGACCTGCTGAGTTTCGCCAGCAATTTCTGATGGCTCTTTCCGCGCTCTGAATCTAATTCAGTTTCCCCTCTTGTCAAATTTTTAATATCGGTGTAATGCGTCTTTCAGACAGCAACTGCAGCTTGAATCTTTCTTTTTGCTTCAATCCAAATTGCAGCGGCAGATTTCATATTGTATCAGTCTCCTGTATCTTCAGTTCAAGACAAAAAGAAAACTACAAATGCTGGAATCCTGAAGAAAGGGTTCCAGCTGAAACATCGACTTCTCCACCTCCTGACGCTTCCCGTCTCTTCAGTGTCAGGCTCAATGTTTGACTCATGTTAAAGTTAAAATTAACAATGTTTGCTCTCTCTCTTTTTCTGCTCTTTCTGCACACATCTGGTTGGCCAACAGCAGCTGCTGGCGAGTGAGATGGGTATGAGGTGGGTTGTCCTGTTGGAACAGAGGGCAGGACAGCTGGCAAGCGCCAGGCTCGATATTGCGTGGTCTTTTTTTTGCAAGGCCTGGAAATGGAAGAGGAACAAGACCAACGCACCTTCAGAAGCTGCCAAAGCAAATCCTCTACAGTGGTTACGTTGCCTGGATTCTTGGCTCAGGCACATACACTGCACAGTGTTGCTTGTGCTCCCTGTTACACAGTGACAGCCTAACCTTACTGCTTGCTCACTGCTGTGCGTGCAGATCCAGTTGGCTGATGACAGTTGTCGAGTGCAATGGAACGTCGCCACCCATTCAGGTCTTCAAGCGAGTTTAGCCACCGAAGACTCTTGGGAAGTGACACACAGCCAGCAGCTAGCAGCCAGGAATGGGTTGCAGTACCTGTCACAGGCTCACAGGATTGCTTAAGTGCAGAAGGAGGCCATTCAGCCCATTGTGCCTGCACCAGCTCGATGCCAATCTCCTGCCTTTTCCCCATATCCCATTTCTATCCCAATAACCATCCGATGCCCCTCTTGAATGCCTCAATCGAACCTGCCTCCCCCACATTCCCAGGCAGTACATTCCAGACCCTAACTACTCGCTGGGGGAGAAAGGTTTTCCCCACCTCCCCCTCACTTCATCCCTTTCAATCTCTGTCCCTCTCGTTCCTGTCCCTTTTCCATGTGGGAACAGCTTCTCCCGATCTACTCTGTCCAGCCCCCTCCCCCCATGATGTTGGAACCCTCTCTCAGATCTCCCTCTCAGCCTCCTTCTCTCCAAGGAGAACAGTCCCAATATCTTCAATCTCTCCTCCTCACTGAAGTTTCTCATCCCTGGAACCATTCTGGTAAATCCCTCCTGCCCTGTCTCTCTCCAATGTGTTCACATCGTTCCTATAGTGTGGGGCCCACAACTGGACACAATCCTCCAGCTGAGGTCTAACAAGGGTCTTGTACAAGTTCAACATCACCTCCCAGCTCTTGTTCTCTATGTCCCTATTAATAAAGCTGAGGACACTGTGTGCTTTATTAACTGCTCTCTCCACCTGTCCTGCCACCTTCGATGATCTGCACTGTCTGTTGCTGCACATTGCATTGAGTCTCTGTATTTGCAACAACATGGCACCTACTACAATGGAACAGACCCAAAGAAGAGGAGAGCTCAGATATGGTCACCATCTCTTCCTTCGACTTGGAAACATTGGATTATCTTATCCTGGAGCCTTTGAATCTTGCAGCAATGGGAGGAGTGCCTGTCCTGCAAGCTTCTTACAGCTCTGTGATGGTGTTGGCCTGTTCAGTCGTACACCTAACATCATCTTTACAGCTCGGTTAGTTAGTCTGCTTCAAGTGTGTGATCTGGAAATGGCTTATCTACAAGATGAACGAGGAAATAAAGTAGCCGTGTCTTGCAGCTCCCTTCAAGCTACAAGCTAGTGGCTGTAAGCTCTCGAGTTGAGCCACCATCAATAACGGAGAAGGAGAAAGTGAGGACTGCAGATGCTGGAGATTAGAGTCGAGAGTGTGGGGTGCTGGAAAAGCACAGCCCGTCAGGCAGCATCTGAGGAGCAGGAGAGTCGACGTTTCGGGCATAAACCCTCCATCAGGACTGAGGTGCTGATTCCTGATGACGGGCTTATGCCCGAAACGTCGATTCTCCCGCAATAACGGAGAAGGGGCCATATTACAACGCTGAGGCCAAGAGATTCCTTCTGACAGGACTTCGATGGCAAGGTAAATTTCTCTGCGTGTGCATCTGTGGGGAGTAAATGAATGCAGCGGCAAATGAGTGAGACCTAACGGGGAAACCTTCCTGCCTTGTCATCTTTGCACATGCTATCTCGGTTGGTGGGGCCCACCAACTCAAAACAAAGCACAGCTCCACAATAACAGAGAGGAAAATCACTTCTTCCTGATTACTCGGACACAGGACATACAACCCAGGGACTAAAACACCATTGGCCAAGCATATAGGTCATGGAATACCTTGCCTCCAACAGTCTCACTTTGTTCAGTCTCACCGAATGCCCTGAGAAAACACTGCGACCTGCTCTGCTTAGTATCCCAGTGGTTTAAGACTAATAGAATTGTGCTCTCTTCTCAACTATAAACAGATGTTGTAATTTACACTGGGGCAAAGGTTTTGCGTTTACCAATGCAAACTGTTGACAGGTCCTGTAAGTTCAGCATGCAGAACCTTGTAGCAAGTTGGTGCTGTAAATGAACTGAATAAAATAAATGAGCTGCTTCATAGAGGTGTACAGCACGGAAACAGACCCTTCGGTCCAACCCGTCCATGCCGACCAGATATCCCAACCCAATCTGCCAGCACCCGGCCCATATCCCTCCAAACCCTTCCTATTCATATACCCATCCAAATGCCTTGGCAAATGTTTTACCTACTGAAGCTCAGTGAATTACACATATATAACATTGACCTGTCCCACAGCATATTTACTTATGAAAGACAGTGATTCCTGACATGTAGGCAGGGCTCATTTGTGCGGATCTTGAATAAAAATGGACCAGCATTTCCAGATTTCCAATGAGGATTTCCAATACATGAATCCTGGAATAGGATTATTATCTGAAGGCCATAAGATATAGGAGCAGTAGGATCTGATCGTCCTCAACCCCACTTTCCTGCCTTTCCCCCAATAACCCTCGATTCCCTTCCCGATTAAAACTCTGTCCTTGAATATAGTGAATGAGCCAGCCTCGGCAGCCCACTATGGGAAAGAATTCCACAGGTTCTCTCCCATCTGAGGGAAGAAATTCCTCATCTTAAATGGACAACCCCTAATTCTGAGATGATGCCCCCACCCCCCCCGCCCCCGGCCCTAAACAACCTTTTCACATTTACCCTGTTAAATCCCCTTCGAATGGTTCAGTAAGGTGGCCTCTCATTCTTCTAAGTTCCAGTGAGTACAGGCCCAACCGACTCGACCTCTCCTCATAAAACAGTCCGTCCATATCTGGGATCAATCTAGTGAATCTTCCCTGGACTGTCGCCAATGCCAGTCTAATTTTCCTCAGAAAAAGGGGCCCAAAACTGTTCGCGGCATCCCAGCTGTGGGCTACCTCACATAATTTTAGCAAACCTTCCCAAATTACCTGAATCGATCTGAAAAGGAAGAACACACAGGGTTACGGGGAGAAGGTGAAGGAATGGCACTAGGTGGACTGTTCACTCAGAGAGCCAGTACAGACATGACAGGCTGAATGGCTTCCTGCTGCACTGTATCCAGTCTGTGACTGTGCGGTGTCTGGGCGTGAAAGCTTGCGCTGCTTTCTATAAGCACACCCTTGTTTTAATCGTGGGCGCACGCCAAAGATAGAAGAGCCAACAACACAGCTCGTTTTTGGCACACTGCTTCCCCTGCCACACGCGGTAACAGAAATAATGCAGCATCGCCGAACCAATAACGAGAAATACAAGTGCCCGATGGCTACTTGTGAGACATCTGACGACTTTGGAAGCTCCCTGGCAGTTTGATCTGGGGACAGCCATTAGTAAGCGAGTGAGTTCAGAGCACAGACAATAATTTCCCACTGCTTCCAATGAAAATCGATGGGGAGGCAATGGTCTACTGGCATTGTTGCTGGGGGACTTGGGTTCAGATCCTGCCATGGGGGAAATTGAATTCACACACTCTGGAATTAGGAGCCTAATTTGGTTTATTCACTGAATAGGACAACATCTGTTACCCATCAGGGGGTTAGGAGTCAACCACATTGCTGCGGGTTTGAAGATGGGCTTTTCCTGATAATTGCTTCGTAGCCATCAGGAGACCTTTAATTCCAGATTTTTATTGGATTCACATTCTGCTATGGTAAGATTTGAACCCAGGTTCCCTAAACATTACCTGGGTTTCTGGATTAATAGATCTAATGATAATACCACGATGCCATTGCCTCCCCTAATGATGGCTGTGAATCCATGGTCAATTGTCAGAAAGCCCCATCTGGTTCACTCATGTCCTTCAGTGGACTTCACCAGTTTCCTCATTTCCCTTCTCCCCACCTTACCTCAGTTCCAGCTTACCACCGTCCTCATGATCTGTCCTACCTGCCTATCTCCCTTCCCACCTATCCACTCCACCCTCCCCTCTGACCTATCACCTCCATCCCAACCCCATTCACCCATTGTACTCTTTGCTACCTTCCCCCACCCTCCCCCCTAACCTATCACCTCCATCCCCACCCCCATTCACCCATTGTACTCTTTGCTACCTTCCCCCACCCTCCTCCCTGACCTATCACCTCCATCCCCACCCCCATTCACCCATTGTAATCTTTGCTACCTTCCCCCACCCTCCTCCCTGACCTATCACCTCCATCCCCACCCCCATTCACCTATTGTACTCTTTGCTACCTTCTCCTCAGCCCCACCCCCTCCCATTTATCTCTCCACCCTGGAGGCTCCCTGCCTCTATTCCTGATGAAGGACTTTTGCCCGAAACGTCGATGTTCCTGCTCCTCGGATGCTGCCTGACCTGCTGTGCTTTTCCAGCACCACTCTAATCTAAACTCTGGTTCCCAGCATCTGCAGTCCTCACTTCTGCTGTCCTTACCCGGTCTGGGCCTACACGTGACTCCAGACCCACAGCAATGTGGGTGACTCTCAACTGCCGTCTGGACAATTAGGGATGGGCAATAAATACTGGGCCTAGCCAGCGCCATCCACATCCCATGAACGAATTTTTTTTTAAAAAATCATTCCAGGCTATAAATTCAGTTTGAGACAGAGAAGTTTGCAATTTGAGTCTGTAAAAGTGACCTGCCTGGCTAAACCATCAAGAGCTTTCAAAGAGGTCAGTTTAGGAAGAACATGTTTGATGGTCGCTGTCTTCAATTCCTTCATACACTTGGTGACAGAAACTTGCAACAATTCCTGAGCACATTAGTTTTGAGTCAAATTCCATCGAGTCAGAGCCAGGGGAAGGTTTTGGAGCACATCAAGTTACACTTAACATGTGTTGATCATTTGCGTTCCATCAAATTACCTTTTATCTAATCTGAACTTTGCTTTCTGGTTAATTGGATTAACTGACTTAATCTTTTATTCTCACCTAACACCATTAGGAGCTAAACCTGAATGATAAAGTGGGATTTTATTTCAGGCTTTTGTGACAGTGATTTACCTCAGGATCAGATGGTGTCGCAGGCCTACTTTGAAGGTTGGGCTTTGGTGCCACTACACTGAGCCAGTTTTGTTTTGAAGTGTTTGAGTTGACTAATTGCACGGTCATCAAGCATCATGACACTTGTTTTGAAGAGAAAACCTAATAGGGTCTGCGTGAGGGAATCGAAGGGGATCTTTATTTCCGAGTGTGCTTTGTGGGATAGGTTCATTTTTTTTTAAAAAACAAGCAATATGCAGAGTTTCAAATAAAGACAATGAGGCAATCCTGTGATCGTGTCAGATTTCTTATCCACTGTGTGATAATGATAAATGTTTGAAGTTATTACTCTGTAACTCTCCAGTTCTCTCCCACTGTCTGTTGTATTAAAGCACAGGAACAGAAGTAGCCATTCAGCCCATCAAGTCTGTTCTGAGATCACAGCCGATCTGATCATCCTCAACCCCATTTCCCTGCCTTTTCCCCATGCACCCTTACTGTTTAAATGTCTGTCTGTCTCAGCCTTAAATGATAACCCAGCCTCGACAGCTCTCCGCGGTAAAGAATTCCTCACATTCGCGGCTCTCTGGGAGACGAAATTCCTCCTCATCTCTGCCGTAAGTGGATGACTTACTCTGAGATGATACCCTCTGACCCTAGACTCTCCCACAAGGTCAAAGTTCACACAGCACCAGGTCACAGTCCAACAGCTTTATTTGAACCCGTAAACTTTCAGAGCTCCGTGCTCCTTGGTCAGACAGCGGGGGTTACCTGTGGGAGGAGTGGGGGGCTCCTTCAAATGTCGTGTGCTTTTTGACCTTGTCCACCCCAGTCCAACACCTGCACCTCCATATCCTGTCACCCACAAGGGCAAGATGGTGGGGGCGGAGTAGGCAGTGTTGAAGCTCCTCAGCCCAGGGCCCAGCCATTCCACCCACTTCTTTATTTTCTTCTCTTCTGGTCTTTTTTTTCTTCATTTGTTAGTTTGTTTGTGTTTTACTCAACTTCAGGAGAGAGATCAGTCGTGGAGGTAGCAGTGGCAATGGCATCAGAGTGTGGCAGCAGCTGGGGCAGATGGGGCGATGACAGTCAGCAATGAAGCAGCTAGTGATCCCGGATAGCAGTCGGCAGGCAGGGTCTCAATCCAGTACGGGGGGAGAGTGAGGCTTCGTGGGGAGTGTGGGCCCAGTGGGGGGGGGAGAATGAGCCTTCATGGGGAGTGTGGGCCCAGTGTGGGGGGAGAGTGAGGCTTCGTGGGGAGTGTGGGCCCAGTGTGGGGGGAGAGTGAGCCTTCATGGGGAGTGTGGGCCCAGTGTGGGGGGAGAGTGAGCCTTCATGGGGAGTGTGGGCCCAGTGTGGGGGGAGAGTGAGCCTTCATGGGGAGTGTGGGCCCAGTGTGGGGGGAGAGTGAGCCTTCATGGGGAGTGTGGGCCCAGTGTGGGGGGAGAGTGAGCCTTCATGGGGAGTGTGGGCCCAGTATGGGGGGAGAGTGAGCCTTCATGGGGAGTGTGGGCCCAGTGTGGGGGGAGAGTGAGCCTTCATGGGGAGTGTGGGCCCAGTGTGGGGGGAGAGTGAGCCTTCATGGGGAGAGTGGGCCCAGTGTGGGGGGGGAGTGAGGCTTCATGGGGAGAGTGGGTCCAGTGTGGGGGGGAGAGTGAGCCTTCATGGGGAGAGTGGGCCCAGTGTGGGGGGAGAGTGAGCCCTCGTGGGGAGTGTGGGCCCAGTGGGGGGGGGGGGAGAGTGAGCCTTCATGAGGAGTGTGGGCCCAGTGTGGGGGGAGAGTGAGCCCTCGTGGGGAGTGTGTGCCCAGTATGGGGGGAGAGTGAGCCTTCATGGGGAGTGTGGGCCCAGTGTGAGGGGAGAGTGAGCCTTCATGGGGAGTGTGGGCCCAGTGTGGGGGGAGAGTGAGCCTTCATGAGGAGTGTGGGCCCAGTGTGGGGGGAGAGTGAGCCCTCGTGGGGAGTGTGGGCCCAGTGTGGGGGGAGAGTGAGCCCTCGTGGGGAGTGTGGGCCCAGTGTGGGGGGAGAGTGAGCCCTCGTGGGGAGTGTGGGCCCAGTGTGGGGGGAGAGTGAGCCTTCATGGGGAGAGTGGGTCCAGTGTGGGGGGAGAGTGAGGCTTCGTGGGGAGTGTGGGCCCAGTGTGGGGGGAGAGTGAGCCTTCATGGGGAGTGTGGGTCCAGTGTGGGGGGAGAGTGAGCCTTCATGGGGAGTGTGGGCCCAGTGTGGGGGGAGAGTGAGCCCTCGTGGGGAGTGTGGGCCCAGTGTGGGGGGAGAGTGAGCCTTCATGGGGAGAGTGGGTCCAGTGTGGGGGGAGAGTGAGGCTTCGTGGGGAGTGTGGGCCCAGTGTGGGGGGAGAGTGAGCCTTCATGGGGAGTGTGGGTCCAGTGTGGGGGGAGAGTGAGCCTTCATGGGGAGAGTGGGCCCAGTGTGGGGGGAGAGTGAGCCCTCGTGGGGAGTGTGGGCCCAGTGTGGGGGGAGAGTGAGCCCTCGTGGGGTGAGTGGGTCCAGTGTGGGGGGAGAGTGAGCCCTTGTGGGGAGTGTGGACCCAGTGTGGGGGGAGAGTGAGCCTTCATGGGGGGTGTGGGCCCAGTGTGGGGGGAGAGTGAGCCTTCATGGGGAGTGTGGGCCCAGTGTGGGGGGAGAGTGAGCCTTCATGGGGAGTGTGGGTCCAGTGTGGGGGGAGAGTGAGCCTTTATAGGGAGTGTGGGCCCAGTGTGGGGGGAGAATGAGCCTTCATGGGGAGTGTGGGCCCAGTGTGGGGGGAGAGTGAGCCTTCATGAGGAGTGTGGGCCCAGTGTGGGGGGAGAGTGAGCCTTCATGGGGAGAGTGGGCCCAGTGTGGGGGGAGAGTGAGCCCTCGTGGGGAGTGTGGGCCCAGTATGGGGGGAGAGTGAGCCTTCATGAGGAGTGTGGGCCCAGTGTGGGGGGAGAGTGAGCCCTCGTGGGGAGTGTGGGCCCAGTGTGGGGGGAGAGTGAGCCCTCGTGGGGAGTGTGGGCCCAGTGTGGGGGGAGAGTGAGCCCTCGTGGGGAGTGTGGGCCCAGTGTGGGGGGAGAGTGAGCCCTCGTGGGGAGTGTGGGCCCAGTGTGGGGGGAGAGTGAGCCCTCGTGGGGAGTGTGGGCCCAGTGTGGGGGGAGAGTGAGCCTTCATGGGGAGAGTGGGCCCAGTGGGGGGGGAGAGTGAGCCCTCGTGGGGAGTGTGGGCCCAGTGTGGGGGGAGAGTGAGCCTTCATGGGGAGAGTGGGTCCAGTGTGGGGGGAGAGTGAGGCTTCGTGGGGAGTGTGGGCCCAGTGTGGGGGGAGAGTGAGCCTTCATGGGGAGTGTGGGCCCAGTGTGGGGGGAGAGTGAGCCTTCATGGGGAGAGTGGGCCCAGTGTGGGGGGAGAGTGAGCCTTCATGGGGAGAGTGGGCCCAGTGTGGGGGGAGAGTGAGCCCTCGTGGGGAGTGTGGGCCCAGTGTGGGGGGAGAGTGAGCCTTCATGGGGAGTGTGGGCCCAGTGTGGGGGGAGAGTGAGCCCTCGTGGGGAGTGTGGGCCCAGTGTGGGGGGGAGAGTGAGCCTTCATGGGGACTGTGGGCCCAGTGTGGGGGGAGAGTGAGCCTTCATGGGGAGAGTGGGTCCAGTGTGGGGTGGAGAGTGAGCCTTCATGGGGAGAGTGGGCCCAGTGTGGGGGGAGAGTGAGCCCTCGTGGGGAGTGTGGGCCCAGTGGGGGGGGAGAGTGAGCCTTCATGGGGAGAGTGGGCCCAGTGTGGGGGGAGAGTGAGCCCTCGTGGGGAGTGTGGGCCCAGTGGCGGGGGGGGGGGGGGGGGAGAGTGAGGCCTCGTGGAGAGTGTGGATCCCCAACTGATCAAGAATCTATCTATCTCAGCCATAAATAAACACAAGGGCTTTTATTCCAAGACCTAAACTTCCCTCGCAAGACTGTTGTGTGGTCAAAAGCCAAATGACCTCCTCCAATGCTCTTAGCTCTTCCAAGTCCTGCTAATAATTATTCCTTTGGACTTACAAGCAGATACTGTTCATCTGAACTGGAAGCCATTTTGGTCACGGTTGAGTACAGCAACTTGCCAGTTGAGGACCAGCTGAAACAGCTCATGGAGATTATCATCAGCGCAAGGTTGAACACGTTGAGCCCTGAGCACTTGCATTCTTTCTGGTCATTCAGTGATGAACTGGGACTCTCTTAGAAATATAATCTTCAACGGCAAACAAGTCATAATATTGCATGATCATGCTAGATCATACGTATAGATACCATGGCGCAGAAGAGGTTGGCATGTGATTGTATATATTGACCTCGCATCAATTAATTATCAAGTCATTGACCACATCAATCAAGAGAACCTCTTCACCGACATGAGATCCTTTCTGATTGTGATTGATATGTTCCATGACCAAGGACACGGTTACATTCTGGTGACTGACAATTTCACTAGGTTCCCTTTCAAATGACAGCCCAAAGGTCCCACACTGCAAAGGTCAGAATCCCTACTGCGCGGCATCAGGCCATTCAGCCCACCAAGTCGACACCAACCCTCTGATGAGCATCCCGCCCAGGCTCACCCCTACCCTTGCATTTCCCGTTGGCCAATCCACCTAGCCTGCACACCGTTGGACCATGGGAGGAAACCCACGCAGACATGGGGCAAATATACACACTCCACACAGACCGTCACCCAAGGGTGGGATCGAACTTGGGTGCCTGGTGCTGTGAGGCAGCAGGGATAATCACTGAACCACTGTAGTGACCATCATAGTCAAGATCCCCAATGTACTTTGACAATTGAGTCAGTCAATAGTCTATAGTGTGCTCACGCACCCTTCTAAGACATGCACAGAAGTGGGGTGCTCGACATATTATCACTTCTCTTTATTACCGTCAGTCAAATTGTCTCACAGAGTGCCCTGTTTGTAACAATAATTCCATGATCTTTGAATATAAAGTGACTTGTCAAGATTTTGGATAGCAATTGTTATGATCCCAAGTCAAACACCAGAATGAAATCTGGCTTGATAGATCATATATTGAATTTTTGTAATTGGTTAAGGTGAGAGTTAGTCATCTAAACTTATTCCCATGAGGCTGCAGATGTTCTTTAGTAACAGAACACAAGCTTATTATACAAAAAAAAAGCTACATATGGGCTGAGGGGTGACCTTGTAGAGGTTTACAAAATTATGAGGGGCATGGATAGGATAAATAGACAAAGTCTATTCCCTGGGGTGGGGGAGTCCAGAACTAGAGGGCATAGGTTTAGGGTGAGAGGGGAAAGATATAAAAGGGACCTAAGGGGAAACTTTTTCACACAGAGGGTGGTACGTGTATGGAGTGAGCTGCCAGAGGATGTGGTGGAGGCTGGTACAATTGCGACATTTAAGAGGCATTTGGATGGGTATATGAATAGGAAGGGTTTGGAGGGATATGGGCCGGGTGCTGGCAGGTGGGACTAGATTGGGTTGGGATATCTGGTCGGCATGGACGGGTTGGACCGAAGGGTCTGTTTCCGTGCTACACATCTCTATGACTATGACTCTATCTTAGCAGAGACATCTGTTTCTCAACATCATTCGTTACAGAGACTCAATTCCAGAGAAATATCTCTCCTCTCTCAGCTTTTAAATACTTACTTAACAAATGCTTTCCAGGTTCTTTTCTCAGTTTGAAGAACTTGGAGACTTCTATCCAAATTCTCCTAGCTTAGAAGTAGCCCAGACTCGAACCCCCTTCTACTGAGGTAGCTGGATCCCCTGAACCACTTTGATCTTCCTCCTGGGAGAAACCATTCCAACTTCTGAAATGAATTTTGGGTTCTGCTCAACTCAAACTTTGAAGCGGTGTTCTGAAGTCGAAATGAAACGAATTACCTTAATGTGTTTAACTCTACCTGTCATAAATCCAATGGCACAAACATTTGATCCACTAACACTACAGGAGTACTCCCACACACTCACATGCTTTCTCACAACTGATGTGTTTGGGTCACAGTTCCAAATCTACTTTCGGACCCCGTTTTTAAAAAAAACTTCCATTTCACCATTTCACCTGTTCAAATTTGCATCCATTTCCAGAAAACGCTGTTCTGTTGTGGGGGTAAGTCACCAGCCTTGGGGTCAGAGTCGGGGTTCAATGACAGAGTTTATTGTCCAAGGGAATACCGGAGCTCTGGGGGGAGAGAAACTCACCGATAGCACAGTGGTCAGCCGCGAGTCTTCTCTCGACCCAGAGCACATGTCAATAAACTTTTATACATCTTGTAATATCATAGGTTCGTGATGCGAATATTGTCTTTGTAACATGGTTTGTTTATGGTCATCATTGCAGAATTGTTGCTAGCTTTGATGCAGTCATTGCCAGTTCCAGCGCAGCCTTTGTTAATTTCCACGTGGTCATTGTCAGTTTCAGCGCAGACATTGTCAGTTTCAATGTCTGAGCGGATGTCCATTGCTGTAGTAATGGGCGCTAATCACGCTTCCTGAGAAGGAATGATTACTGCAGCCCTGGCTATTAGCACTCTGTATTGAGTCTGTTTCAAAGTGTTAGCATTTCTATAGGAGGTGTTGGCCGGGCCCAGATGGCGGGCAGTGTACGCTACTCATGTGATTCTCTCCCACACCCGCCTTAAACTAATCAACTGGGTTGTGAGTGCATTGTGCTGGCATCCTGGTGGCCCCAGGCAGTGTCGGTGTTTGCTCTGCTGTCTCTCTTCATATTGTGGTCCAGCGGCCATCTTGTGTGTCAAGTAGCCAACTTGTGGCTCAGCGGCCATCTTGTCTGTGTGTCTAGTATCACCCTGCCCCGTGCCATCTCCCACTTCAGTTCCAACAAACTCTAGACTTGCTTCCTCCAGCCTTGTTTGTGACCATCTATGTGTTGGTTGACCTTTGTTGCCACTAGGTCAAACATATCTTGAATTTAAAATTCCAATCCATTTGCAAATTCATCCTGAGGCCCCCATCCCTCATAATGTCTATAATCTCTTCCAGTGCCACAACCCTCAGATATCTATGTCCACCTAGTTCTGGCCTCTTGAGTAGCCCTGATCTTAATCGCTCCATCATTGTTGGCAAGTGCCTTCAGTTACTTAAACTTTGGAATTCCCTCCTTACACCCCTCCACTTCCCAAATTCTCTCTCACCTTGTAAGATGTTCCTTCGGTCTACTTCTTTGACCAATCTTTTGACTGTCTGCCCTCATGTCAGCTGATACAATACAGTGTCCAATCTTACTCCAGCGAATCACCTTGGTCATTGTATTTTGTTTGAGACATTACACAAATATAAGATGCTGACGTCGAGTCATGGAGACCTACAGCATAGAAAAAGGCCCTTCGGCCCATCAAGTGTGCACTGGTCAGAAACAACAACTGCCTCACCCTATTTTCTAGCACTTGGCCCAAAACTTTGCATGCCTTGGCATTAGTTTATATCGAAATACTTCTTCAATGTATAGAGGGCTACTGTATCTACCACTCCTACAGATTTCCTGCACCCTCTGGGTGAAAACAATTCCTTCACACCTCCTGTCCCCTACCTTAAATTGATGCCCACTGGTTATTGATCCTTCCATCAAAGGGAAACGTTTCTTCCTGTCTACCCTGTCTCTGAGCCTCATCATTTTAGACAAGTCAGTCGTGTCCCTCCCTCAGTCCCCACTTCTGTTGCTGCCTATTGAGCAGAGAGTATCGTTCCCTCCGAAGACTGGAATGTTTGGCTGCCACAGGCATCCATAACCAGAACGCTATCCCGGTTTGGTCTTTTCTAAGGTCTAGTCTTGCGTTCGCTGGTTGCCTCTCGCTTTGCAGCCAGAAGCTCTCACCCTTGAGCCTCTCCGAGGCAGTGCTGGAGGAGGTGCTGTCCTTCAGGGGCTGACCTGCTCACTGCTCTCTTCTCTGTGATCCCACGACACTATTTCGGAAATGAACATGGACCTTTCAGTGGTTTGTGGGATCTTGCAGTGCACAAAACGGCTGCTGCCTTTGTTAAATAACAGCGCAGTTGACTCTTTGGTATTTAACAAACTGGCAATACACCCTGCTGGAGCGGAACCCAGCCCTCCTATCTCAGAGGTGGCGACACTACCACTGCACCACAAGACACCTCAAGCCAGTGCTGCTATTGTGTGGTGAAAATAGAGACTGATCAGTTTGCTTCGTTAAGTCGGTACTTTGATCCAAGTTGGCTTGCAACTTGTGCCGCATACATAGATCATGCCAAACATCTTATAAAGATGTAGCAGGCCCTCATGCGAAAGTACGAATGAATCATTAAGCGTTTGAGACATGCACGATAAAGGAGATTAAGTTTACATTGCTAACAGCCACTTCATACACTGCAGAAAGGAAGCCCCTTTCATTTGCTGAGAGTTCATTTGTATCCCGTGTTAGTTATAAAAGGGTAATCAACAGACAGCGAGCTGGGACAGTTACAATGTGAGTGCTTTCCCTTATGCTTTTGCAAGTCAACAAACATTCTGTTTGTATAAAGTCTTCGAAATGGGAAAGAAGTCAACTTACTTTTATTTTTCACACCCTTGGGCAGGTACAGTGAGAGTTGCCTTGCACTTGGATGCCTGCAAGTGCAGATGGAAATCCGGAAATATTGTTTTAAAAATGGAAAAATTCTGAATGTCCTGCTCTTAAGACACATCCCAGCTAACAGTAAGCCATTATGAGAAGTGGAATTGTGATTTGTATAGATGTGACCTTCTTTTTGCCAAACAAAACACACTGCACGAAACATCAAATGATTAAAATGCCTTCCTCCACACTCTTTCCCCCTCCACTCCCCTCAGTCCCCAGTCAAAATAAATCCTTTCCCAATGATATATTCAACAAACTCCTTCACTTGAATAGACCTAACTTGCTTTGACCTTGGGTTGCTATGTCCTGTTTTATTTTGAAGCCAGACCATTATGAGACATTTAATTATTTGAGGCCATGCCGAATGTTTTTTTTCAGGGAAAATAAATGGCATGAGGGAAAGATTGGCTTGTGATTTACAAGCCTTTTAAAACTGAGCAAATGAAAGTTTTATTGCATTAATAACTAGATTAAAGCTCAGATGAATGATCTATCAAGCAAAGGGCCATTAAGGAGACAGTATCTCTTTTGTTTGGACTGAATGGGTTGGACTTCACCGCTTTTGAAACTGAAACCTTGAGGGAATTCCGTTTCACTTCAAGATTAAGGTTCACTAATTAGGCTTCATGGAAAAATAAATAACAGCGGGAAGGAAAACAGAACAGTGGACCTCGTCTTAGCTAGCCCAGGCAATGCGGCAACAGGAAGGCCGTGCATAACGACGTCTCCCATCGGCAACAGCACCATCCGAGGCAGCCCTGTCGTGTGAAGAGCCCCACTCTTTGCACTATCGGCACACTGCTGAGTCAATGGAGAGCGGTGCCAATGCCAATTGGCTTCAGAAGTCGTGGCTTTGGTGGGAAATGTGAGGCTGTGCACTTTGGCAGGAAGAGTAGAGGGGATGAATATTATTTGAACAGAAAGGACTGTAGGAAGCTACAATATGGAGATTTGGGGCCTTGTCCATGAATCATAAAAAGCTAGCATCTAAGTCCATGGAATGTTGGCCATTATTCCAGTGGGAATGGAATATAAAAACTATACACGGCACTAGTCAGGCCACAGCTGTAATAGTGTGAACGGTTCTGGGCCCCTTTTTCTCAGGAAAGAAAGACTGGCATTGGAGGCAGTCCAGAGAAGGTTCACTTGGCTGGTACCATGTATGGAGGGACTGTCTTCTGAGGAGAGGTTGAGTAGGTTGGGCCTGTACTCATTACCGTTTAGAAGAGTGAGAGATGACCTTATTGAAACATTGTGAGGGAGCTTGACAGGGGAGATATGGAGGGGTTGTTTTCCCTTCAGGGAGTCTAGTACCAGAGGGCATCGTCTCAGAATACAAAGCCATACATTTCAAACAGAAATGAGGAATGTCTTCTCCCAGAGGGGAGGGAATCTGTGGAATTCTTGACCACAGCGGGCTGTCGAGGCTGGCTCATTAAGGATGACCAAGGCTGACAAGGTTTTTAATCAGGAAGGGGATGGAGGGTGTATGGGGGGAAAGGCAGGAAAGTGGGGGTGAGGATGATCAGATTAACCACAATCTTATTGGATGGTGAAGCAGACTTGATGGGCTGTTCTGTAATGTTCGCGAGGTTTGAGAAGATTTGGAGGTCAGGTTGAGGTTCTGGATGTAAGTTCGCTCACTGAGCTGGAAGGTTTGTTCTCAGAGGTTTCGTCACCATACTAGGGAACATCATCAGCGAGTCTCCGAATGAAGCCAATTCTATCAGGTCTGTAACTGATTTCTTTTCAGCAAGTCTCTGCATTCACTCAATGTATTAGCTTCAGTTAATGTCTCTTCCTGAGACCTTTCAAACAAGCTATAACTCAGCTCATTTATTTCTCAACATGTGTTCCTCAAAGCCCTGTCTCCATGGCCCTCTGTTTCTGGAGTTTATTTTCAAGCCACTTGGAATATCTCCCTCAGTCCGGAACTGTTATGATGCTGCCAATAACAGCAGTTGTGTTGCTAAGGATGCCTTCCAGCTGAACCTGGACTCTCTCTCTCTCTCGAAACGAAATTGTTACTCTGTGCATCCTCCTGTGCCATTGGGCAACTTGATGCTCGGCAACAAGCCATTCTTTTCTCACTCTTCAGCATTTGTTTCCAAACCGTCCACATCAAGGGTTTGAAATGCACATTAAATGCACGTGAACAAAATTGGTCACCAGACACTCCCCAACCACTCTCAGAGCAAAAAAACCTAAGAGGATACTAAAAAAAAACCTTTCCCCTTCTAAACACGCACAATATAGAAGCGCAAGTTGAACTTCAAGTGATACACCAGTTCTTCACTTTAGAACCCCAGTTCCCAAACATTATCAATAGACATTAAACCTTCACTGTCTCCCTTTAAAGAAGGAAACGCAACATTATAAGTTATGTCGTTATTTTGGAGTCATGTGACAAGCATGCTCAAGCATTGGCCTCAAAGAGTGGTTGTAACATTCCCTTTGTAATGAAGGAACCATGGAGAATCCAGAATCCATTCAAGGTTTTGATAAAGCCATGATGTAAGTCTCCAGATTATTATATAAGAGGCTGCGGTATTTCATATACAAAACTCATATGCGTTCGATGTTAACTCAACTGTGTTTCAGTTTATGACAGAACCAACCTTGCCCTGGGAAGGTGCAACTGTGTCATTGGTGGGGAAAAAAAAAACCATCGACCATTTATGCAACTCCCCAGGAGGCCGAGCAACTGATTAGATTACTTACAGTGTGGAAACAGGCCCTTCAGCCCAACAAGTCCACACCGCCCCTCCGAAGCGCAACCCACCCATACCCCTACATCTACCCCTTTACCTAACACTACGGGCAATTTAGCATGGCCAATTCACCTGACCTGCACATCTTTGGACTGTGGGAGGAAACCCACCCAGACACGGGGAGAACGTGCAAACTCCACACAGTCAGTCGCCTGAGGCGGGAATTGAACCCAGGTCTCTCGCACTGTGAGGCAGCGGTGCTAACCACTGTGCCACCGGGCCGCCCTTTCCCTTTCCCATTACAACAGTAACTGTGGTTTCTCTCATGAGCATTTCTTCAGAGGTGACTGACAGCTTCTGGAAAACACTCCCAACAGATCCCTTCACTGCAGGAACCAAAACCTGAGACTTTATTCCCTCCGGAGCCATCGATTTTGATCATTGGAGGGAGGGTCTTCTGAGGAAAGGCTGAGGGACTTGAGGCTGTTTTCGTTAGAGAGAAGTAGGTTGAGAGGTGACTTAACTGAGACGTACAAGACAATCGGAGGGTTAGATAGGGTGGACAGGGAGAGCCTTTTTCCTCGGATGGTGATGGCTGGCATGAGGGGGCATAGCTTTAAATTGGGGGGTGATAGATATAGGACAGGTGTCAGAGGTAGGTTCTTTACTCAGAGAGTAGTAGGGGGGTGGAATGCACTGTCTGCAACAGTAGTAGACTCACCAACATTAAGGGCATTTAAATGGTCATTGGATAAACATATAGATGAAAATGGAATAGTGTAGGTTAGATGGGCTTCAGATTGGTTTCACAGGTCGGCACAACATCGAGGGCTGAAGGGCCTGGACTGTGCCGGAATGTTCTATGAAGAACAAGGTGTATATTTTAGTCATTGAAGAGAGAAGAGGTGAGCCACACAGAACTGCACTGGCTAACTTGCCAAATTCTTCGGCTTTCGATTTTCTGCCCCGGAATACCACAGGGATACGAGGAAGGAAAGAGCTCTCAGGAGTTTCTCTCCCTTTTCAGCGTGAGTTCAATTCCAGACTGCCCCTCATCTCTTTTGTCAGTTTAACATTCGATCAGCTCAGGGACAGAATAGGAGCAGCTTTCCAGTGAGGAGGAGAGATTGAAGACGTTGGGACTGTTCTCCTTGGAGAGAAGGAGGCTGAGAGGGAGATCTGAGAGAGCGTTCCAACATCATGGGGGGGAAGGGGGCTGGACAGAGTAGATCGGGACAAGCTGTTCCCACATGGAAAAGGGACAGGAACGAGAGGGACAGAGATTGAAAGGGATGAAGTGAGGGGGAGGTGAGGAAAACCTTTCTCCCCCAGCGAGTAGTTAGGGTCTGGAATGCACTGCCTGGGAATGTGGGGGAGGCAGGTTCCATTGAGGTATTCAAGAGGGGCATTGGGATAGAAATGGGATATGGGGAAAAGGCAGGAGGGGATAGAACCAATGCAGATATGATGGACCGAATGCCCTCCTTCTGCACCATAATAACTCTGTAACTCTGTGAAGATCGAAAGGTGAAACCACATTCCTCATTGGCCATTATCTCCTCAAGTTTAACTCAAATCCACAAGTATTTTGCATTTCTTGAAGATGGAGAGGATTGTGGATTACAGTGCAGGAAAGAAACTCAGAGCTACCTTAACGTTCCAGATTGATCCACCAACAGAGGGGAGAGAGAGAGAGGGGGGAGAGAGGGGGCACAGAGAGAGAGAGAGGTGGGGGGAGAGAGAGAAAGGGGGGGAGAGAGAGAGGTGGGGGGAGAGAGAGAGAGAGAGGTGGAGGAAGAGAGAGAGGGGAGAGAGAAAGGGGGGGAGAGAGAGGGGGGGAGAGAGAGAGGGGCACAGAGAGAGAGGGGCACAGAGAGAGAGGTGGGGAGAGAGAGAGAGAGAAAGAGAGAGAGAGAGAGCGAGAGAGATGGTTTTATCAGGGGTCTGGGATATTAAAGATGAGGTATCAGTGTGGTTAGGCAGGTTGCTAGCTGCAGAAAGGTCATGGAGATTGATGGGCCAATGGTTTGCGATTTGGAGAGTGCGTTTGTACGTGACCTGGGTGAGAGGTCATTCCAGGGCTGGTCATAGGCAGGTTTAGAAATGGAAGTGGATTGGGGCTGAAGAGTAATGGCATAAGTGAGCATCTTGTCAGCAATTGGAACTGTGGAAAGGCTGAGGGAGGAAAGAGTGGAGGTAGTTTGGAGGAAAGGATTGGCAAAGGACTCAAGCAAGATTGGAAATGAGGGGTGAGGGGGGGGGGGAAACATCTGACCCCAGGAGGAAGCTGTTGATGCAAAGCACCTTGAAATTGGGAAAGCCTAACTTGTTTTGGGACAGACATGGAACATCTTACAAAGAGATTTGTTTGTGGGCTGCAGACTTTTGAAAAGACCTCACACTGTGGTCACATTCTGAGTTCATCAGGATTTTGGTGGAATAGCCATTGTTTGGTGTGTGTGTGTGTTACAGAATGGTGCTTCAGAGAATCTCATGAACTGAGATTTTTCAACTGCCTGAACTGATTGACGCAATCAAAATCATCCAGTGATTGCAAGGAATGATTGAATATAATGGGCCCCAACTCAGGACAAATCACCTGAAAATTTAAATTTGAGCAACACAGCTTTGACTGATTCCAGAATAAGATAAATGACTCAATATTTCCTCTTTAAATTGTCAAATTACAGATTTATTGTCCAGGTTTGTGATAAAGTAAGGTTCGGAATTGTTGGCCAACATAAAGATGAAGAACCAGGCACCTTTCACTCACTATAACAATCTTCACGATAGTATTGTAACTGAAGCCATTTAAAATACTTATAAATCAGCAGCAATTCATATCGTGTTTAGACAGGATTGCTCATTATGCATGTTTTTGCTCGTGTGGGATTCAACTGGAGCATTATCTATTTGATCATAACATCCCAAATTTCAACAAGAGGGAGATTGTGGCATTAAAAGCCAGCTGGATGTAATTTGTATGCTCTTCTGCTACTCCATCTCCCACCTCCCTTCCCTGTCCAAAGTCCTTGAATGTGTTGTCACCTCCCAAATCCATTCCCATCCTTCCCTGAAGCCCCTATTGGAACCCTTCCAGTCAGGTTTCCCTCCCTGCCTCAGTACAGCTCTTGTTAAAGTGACCAATGACATTGTGTGTGACCAGGACAAAGGTAAACGTTCTCTCCTCGATCTATCCGCAGCAGTTGTCATGGTGACCGTACCATCCTCCTCCAACACCTCCCCACTGTTGTCCAGGTGATTGGGGAAGGTGGGGAGGGTGGGGGGGGGGGGGGGGGGGGGGGGGTGTGGGGGGGTGTGGGGAGGGGGGGGAACTGCCCTCTCTCCTGGTTCCATTCTTATCTTTCTCATCTTAGCCAACAAATCATCCACAGTGGTCTCTCCCGCTTCTGATCGCACTCCCATTCCTTCTGGTATTTCCCTGTCAATCCCTGCTGATGCCCCTCCAATTTCTCATCTATACTCTGCCCCCCACCAACTCTCTCTCTCTCTGGAGCACCACACACACACACACACAATGAATTATCAGACCGCTTATCCAATAGACTGGATGGGGAGAAAGTTCCTCCAATTCAATATTGGGAAGACTGAAGACTATTGTCTTCACGAACCCTACCCTTCTGCCATTGACTCCATCCCTCTGTTCAGGTAACTGTCTAAGACTGAACCATTCTGCTCACAACCATCCTGTTTGACCCTGAGATAACCGTCCAACTTGTGCCATCACTAAGGCTACCCCTTTTCCACAAGGCCTGACTTCACCCTGGTCTTAGCTCATCCACTATTGAAGCCCTCATTGATGCCGTCATTACCTCTAGGTTTGACTCTTCCAATGCACTCCTGGTGGAGGGACATGAGATGAACTAAAGGGCTTTGGTGCAGTCAGGAAGGTTGGAGGGCATGAGGTGACATGTCTGGGGAATGGGAATTGTGTGGGCATGAGGCTGAAAGGGCAGTTTATTTTGTTTTTAACGGGATATTGGCAAGACCACATCGAGAGTGTACAGTAGCAGACATCGTACTGATGGAGGAATGTTAATGTATTGGAAGCAGTTCGCTAACCATTTACTGGACTAATCCCTGGAACAAGTGGATTGCCTTATGAGGACAGGCTAGGCCTGTATCCTCTGGAGTTTCGATGAGTCAGAGGTGGCACATAAAATCCTGAGGGGGACTTTACCGGCTGGATGTGGAAAGGTTGTTTCCTCTTGTGGGAGAATTTAGAATTAAGGGTCATTGTTTTAAAATATAGGGGGCTCTCATTTAAAACGGAGATGAGGAAACATTATTTTCTCTCTGAGGTTTGAGAGTCTTTGGAATTCCCTTCCTCAAAAGGCAGTGGATGCAGAATGTTTCAATGTGTTTAAGGCAGAGGGAGATAGATCCTTGATGACCAGGGGGGATGAAAGATTATCGGGGGATAGGCAGGAATGTAGAGATGAGGTTAAAATCCAATCAGCCGCGATCTTATAGAATGGTAGAACAGCCTAGAAGGGCCGAGTGGCCTACTCTTGTTCCTCCTTTTTTGTTCATATATTTTTTTTATGGCGTTATCATGATTGAGTTGAAGTTCTGGAGCGTTGAGATAGGTCTCTTAATCAGCCCACCTTGCCACTTGGTAACCAGTGGGCCTCCGCCTCTCTGAGGAGACAGTGAAGTCTGCAGATGCTGGAGATCAGAGTCGAGAGTGCGGTGCTGGAAAAGCACAGCAGGTCAGGCAGCATCCGAGGAGCAGGAGAGTTGACGTTTTGAGCAAAAGCCCTTCATCAGGAATGCCTCTTCCCCTCTCTGACCTTGCCAACCGGCCAACCACTCACCAATATGGAGGCCAGCTGTGTCCAATAGTGTTTGGAACTTGCCACGGTGCGGGTGCGTGGGAGTGGGCAGTTGCTTGCTTGTCAGATGCACAATCTGTGGGTTTCTGGCTGGGTGGAGGGAGAGGGCTGGAGTGGGCAGCTCCAGAAAAGCCTTGTGTAGGTCTCAACCTCTAGAAAATAGCGTTAAACAGGAAATACGTATCGAGGTTGCTGGCAGCTGCCACTTAGTGACTGTGAGGTGACTTGGCATGGCATACCTCCGTTTCCACGCAGGCACTGCCCCACCTAGTGGTGGTGTTCACAGTTAGCGCAATCATGTCGACAACGCGGCAGCCATTTTGCACACAGCAAGCTCCCACCAAAAGCAACATGATAATGACCATACAATCTGTTTTTGTGATATTGGGAGAGGGACAAATGGTCACAAGGGCATTTAGGATAACTCTCTTGCAATTCTTTCAAAATTTACTGCTGCAGAATCCATTGAGAAATCTGCTGAAGCCTTGGTTTAATGTCTTGTCTGATGAGTTCGCTGAATCTAACAGGGTTCTTTTTCCTGCTCTAGGACACCTTCCAAGAGTGCTTGCAATTTTAATATGCCGAAGAAATGATAGGGTTACCTTGGGAATTTTTATGCCTTTTTACCAATTTCTGTTGTGACTACAAGATAAAATTACTTACTTCGATCAACGGCAGAAAGTAATAATTCCTTCCTCATGGTCCAGCTATCAACATCACAGATCCTTTGGCCTCAAAAAACAGATACCTATTGAAGCTTCAAAGCAAGTTAATGCAAAGCACGTTCGCCATGGGCTTGATTGGATTGTCGAGCACTCGCATTGCCTCATTGGTGAGCAGTTGCAGACGACTAACAGGTAGATTTTGTGTAAATGCTGGAGGATGCAGTGAGACCTCTGTTTAAACTCAGCCTATTTCCCTGTCCTATTGACTTACTCTTGACAACTTGATTGTCACATTATCCCAATAGTCTGTGTACAAATTTCTCGTGCCCCTTTGTAGGTTCTTTATTTTGTAAGCGGAAGGGGAAAAAAAATCAATTTGAATGTTTCACTGTATTGTAAAAGTTTTATGAGTCATTTAACGCTGGTGTTGCTTGATTGCTGAAGCACAGCTGGTAAATCTTCCCAATGGCAATTACAACAATTTAAGGCCTTTTGTCAGCTGGGATTTGTACATCCAAAGCTTCGCAGGTTTGGAAAACTGCTCTGAAGCAGACAAAGAAAACGACGCACCTCTTTAAATTGCTTGTGGTCGGAGTTGCGCCTCAGCTGAATTTGTCGATGAAAAAGAATATGATCGTGTGAGACTTGGGTGACAGCATCGCAGAATCGTTCTGACACAGAAGGAGTCCATTCAGCCCATTGTGTCTGTAGCAGCTCTCCAAATGAACATCTCAGTTCCTCACAAGATAGGTTCTTGATTCGTAAAGGGGAATCCAGGGCTATGGGGAGAAGGCAGGAGAATGGGATGAAGAAATGTACCAGCCATGGTCAAGTGGCAGAGCAGACTCCATGGGCTGAATGGCCTCATTCCGTTCATTTTAAGGCCTTATGGCCATTCACCTGGCTTCTCTCCATCACGATGCACGTTATTCCTTTCAAATAACCATTTCATTCCCTCCACCCCCGATGCTCAGTAGCAGCAGTGTGCACTATCTACAAAATACCCTGCAGAAAATCACCAAAGATCCTCAGACAGCACCTTCCCAACCCACGACCAATCCCACCAAGAAGGACAAGGGCAGCAGATACATGGGAACGCCACCCCCTGCAAGTTCCCCTCCGAGTCCCTCCCCATCCTGACTTGGAAATCTATCGCCGTTCCTTCAGTGTGGCTGGGTCAAAATCCTGGAATTCCCTCCCTCGGGGCATTGTGGGTCTACCTACAGCACATGGACTGCAGCGGTTCAAGAAGGCAGCTCACCCCCACCTTCTCAAGGGGGGCAACTAGGGACGGGGCAAAAAATACTGGCCAAATAGTGACACCAATGTCCCATAAATGAATTTTTAAAATTCCCTTTTAAATGTCTTGATGGACTCTGCCTCCCACACATTCCCAGGCAGTGCATCCCAGACCCTAACCACTCATTGTTTGGAAATGGTATCAGGTTGACCGTGAATTTTCCTTTGCACCGTGTTGTGAACATCTGCTGCACCTTCTGGTGTGATAACGTCAGCTGATCCATTCACACTTCCTATTTTATGTTGTCGTTTAAGCTTTGAACCATGATCAAACACTCAAAAGCGAGGTTCTACTCCCTATTCTGATGGGTGACGCCCACACAGAACGAACCCGGTGCCATTATTTCGAGAAACGCGGGCAGTTTACCTTGGTCAGAAGCAAAATCCTGCAGATGCTGGAAATCTGAAACCAACGCAGGGAATACTAAAGAAACTCAGCAGCATCTGTATAGAGAGAGAGAGAGAGACAGAGAGAGAGAGAGAGACAGAGAGAGAGAGAGAGAGAGACAGAGAAAGTGAGAAACAGAGAGAGACAGAGAGACAGAGAGAGAGAGAGACAGAGAGAGAGAGAGAGAGAGACAGAGAGAGAGAAAGTGAGAAACAGAGAGAGACAGAGAGACAGAGAGAGAGACAGAGAGAGAGACAGAGAGAGAGAGAGACAGAGAGAGAGAGAGAGAGACAGAGAGAGAGAAAGAGAGAAACAGAGAGAGACAGAGAGAGAGAGAGAGAGAGAGAGAGAGACAGAGAGAGACAGAGAGAGAGAGAGAGAAACAGAGTTAATGTTTCAAGTCTGGCCTGTCTCTCCTTCAGAGCTGAAAGTTGTTGGTAAATGGTTTCTGAATATTTTTTGTCAGAGGCAATGGGCAAGCAGGTGGTGTGGAGTCCCAGCGGAGAAGACAAGGGGATTGGTAATGGGAGAGAAAGAGAAGAAGAGATGTAAGCTGGATACGATTGAAGGGGTAAAAGGGAGAGAGTGGGTCCTGTGTATGGACAGCAAAGCGAACAAACCACAAACAAGACTAAGTGCTGAGGGAGGGGGAGAGAATGTTCTAAAACTGGAAAAGGCAATCAGTTTCTGAAGTAATGGAGTTCAATATTGAACCTTCAAGGCTGTCAAATACCTCAAGGGAAAAGATTTGGAGAGGCCGGTGTCCCGCAGAGTGGTCACCCAGTCTGTGTTTGGTCTCGCCAAAGGAGACCACATTGTGAGCAGTGAATGCATTTGACCATCAAAACCAGAAGGGTCAACGTTAACTCTGACTTCTCTTCACAGATGCTGCCTGATCTACTGAGCTTTTCCAGCAACCTCTGATTTCCAGCATCCACCGTTCTTTCGGTTTTTAATGCAGTCGACTCGCTTGAAAGGACGGCGAGCTGTTTCGCCCGGAAGGTGTGTCTGGGGTGTTGGACAGTGAAGAGGGAGGGGTGGAAAGGAAGGGCAAGTGTGATTGCCCAGGAGGGTTTACCTGGTCTCCTGATCAAAATCGGTCACTTAAACCAAATCACTGAGAATGGAATATTTGCTCAGTGACATCCATGGCACTTTGCAATGTGGAAACTAGCTCCCACATTTAGCTTCATAACTCTGTGTAGTATCCCTTCGAAAATAAAAACAAGTAATTTATAAGTAAAATACACTGAGCTGTCCTAAAAATAAATTATATGGCTCTATATGAAGGTTATCCCAGCCTTGAGAGCTGTTTTCCTGGGTGGCAGAGTGGTTGGCACTGTGGCTTCATGGTACCAGGGACCTGGGGTCAATCCCAGCCTTGGGTGACTGTCTGTGTGGAGTTTGCATGTTCTCCCTGTGTCTGTGTCGGTTTGCTCCAGTTTCCTCCCACAGTCCAAAAACATACCGACTTTGTGAATTGGCTGTACTAAATTGCCCATAGTGTTGAGGATGTGTATGTTAGGTGCATTAGTCAGGGGCAAATATGGGGTAAGGGGACTGGGTCTGGGTGGGTTACTCTTTGGAGGATCTCTGTGGACTCATTGGGCCGAAGGGCCTGTTTCCACACTGTAGGGATTCAATGTTAACATTCACAGGTGATTTATGCTTTATTTTGAAGCAAGGGATTTCAATTATGCATCAATGGATAATCTATGTGAGAGATTTAACCAATACAGCAGAAAGTTCAAAAATATCTTCACCTTCACTTATTTTTTGTCATCTCAGCTTCCTTCTAATGTTAAATTGAGCAGCACTTGGATCCTAATGCGATGTAGATTGGGATGAGGTGGGATGAGCCTGTGTCTTAGTCCTCAGATGTCAAACTCTATTTTCCCTCGTCACGGCATGAATCTCTGAGATTTACCCCTGACTAATGCACCTAACCTACGCGGTTCGTGGACTCATAGACAATTACACCACAGAAGGTGGCCATTTGGCTCACTGTGTCTTCAGTGGTCAACAAAGATCATTTTTCAGCTCTTAGCCCCTAGCCCGGGAGGCCATGGCAACAAAAGTGAACATCTAGACGCTGCTTCATTGTTTTGAGAGTTTTGAACTCCCTCACCCTTTCAGGCAGCGAGTTCCGGACCCTGTTCGGCTCTCTGGCAACAGGCCTGAACAGATCCAAGGGAGGAAAGTTCCCTGTGGGGAAGGGTTTTGGGAAGCGCAGGCCCAAGTTCCCTCTTCCCCTCAAGCACATGCAATGTCTTGTCTCTAGTGATTCATACATCCATCCCCAAGATGCCATTTCTGATGGC
Source organism: Chiloscyllium punctatum (assembly GCF_047496795.1). Classification (NCBI taxonomy): domain Eukaryota; kingdom Metazoa; phylum Chordata; class Chondrichthyes; order Orectolobiformes; family Hemiscylliidae; genus Chiloscyllium; species Chiloscyllium punctatum. The sequence goes on along the minus strand of NC_092791.1, from coordinate 29,752,004 downwards.
AATGTCAGAATTGCAATAGCACCAAAGAAGGCCATTCAGCCTATTTTGTCAACGCAGGCTGTCCAAATGGACACTTCAGTTAGTCCCATTCTCCTGGTTTCTCGCGGTAACCCAGCACATTTTACCCTTTTCAAGATAGCAATCCAGTTCCCTCTGGAAAGTCTTGCTCTGATACTGCCTCCCCCCAACATTCTCAGGCAGCATATTCCGCCCCCCAACCACACACTGTCTGAGGCTTCTCTCTGTCTCGCTGTTGCTTCTTTCATCAGTCACCTGAGTCCCTCCCCTTCTTGACCCTTCCACCAATGGGAACAGTTTCTCCCCTTCTTACTCTGCCCAATCCCCTCAGTTTTGAACACCTCAATTAAAGAAATCGAACAAGTTTGCTGCGAAATTGGCTCTGATGGTTCTGCATCCCTGGATACTGTAGTTACAAGATACCCTTCAACTCTAAGACAACAAGCTGGGTGATAGTGTGGTGTATGCAGCTATTCTGAGGTATTCCAAGACGGACTTTGTTTTAAAAAAACAAACCCATTCAGAACATGTCCCAGGAGCACCTTGCTTCTGTCAAAACCATGGTTCGGAAATGGCACACCCAGAAACCACCCATTTGAGAAATATCGGAGCTCTTGGCCTTGTGTTGTTGTTCAAAAAGGCCTGCGTTTTCTTTGTTTTTCTGAGATTCACCTCATCTCTCTCGAAGATCCAGATTCAAGTCGTAAAGGGATCTCACCGCCACCAGATATTTTCCTAACCAACCTGTTCAGGGATGTTATAACACACCACTGGAACAGGTGGGACTTGAACCCAAGTCCAGAGGTGGGGACACTACCACTGTACCACATGAGCCTCCCAGTACTGGCTCTAACCTTTACCAATTGGTCAGCCCTTGTTTAACAGCCACATCCTGAGTGCCTGCAGCACTGATGTGCACACCAGTCACTTTGTATCATATGCCTCACCTTTGAAACTATAGAGCACACAGCACAGAAGCAGACCCTTCGGCCCGACCCCTCCATGCCCACTAGGTTTCCAACTAAATGGAACTAGTCCCATTTTCTTACGTTTGGTCCATATCCCTCTAAACCACGTACCTGTCCAAATGTCTCTTAACTGCTGTAATTGTCACTTCCTCTGGCAGCTCGTTCCACATACGCACCACCCTCTGCGTGAAAAAAGTTATCCCTCAGGTCCCTTGTAAATCTTTCCCCTCTCACCTTAAACCCACGCCCTCTATTTTGGACTCCCCTTCCCTGGGAAAAAGGACCCTTAGTAAGATCACCCTTCAGCCTGCTATGTTCCAGGGAAACAAATGCAGCCTATCCAGCTTCTCCTTACCAACGCGAGCCTTCCAGACTCAGTAACATCCTGTATACCATTTTGGCACCCTTTCCAGTTTAGAAACATCCTTCCTATAGCAGGGTGCTCAGAATTGGATGCAGTACTCCAAAGGTAGCCTCACCAATGTCTTGTTCAGCCATAACATGACGTCCTAACTCAATGCTCTGATCGATAAAGGCAAGCGTGCCAAATACCAAACTGCCCTGTCCAACTGTGATACTACTTTCAAGGAACCCTAGGTCTCTCTCTTCACCAACACTCCCCAGGGCCTTACCAGTAAGTCATGCCCTGATTGGGCAACACACCTCACATTTACCTGTAATCTTAACTGTTGATCAACTCTGAGGAGGGCTACACTGGGTTACAACTTATTTTTGATAAAAGGAAAAACAACACATCTTCATTGCAAGAGTCCCTCAAGCGAAGATCATGGGGAAGTGGTTTCCTTGTGTTGAACACATGACCCTAATGAACACAAAGGGCTAGGACATGACATAAAAGCGCTGGTTGAAATAGCCAGATCCGCAACATCCTTCAGGCTGACAGCTTGCCATATCAATCAGCCAGCACTTTGACGCTCTGCAGTCATTACAACTTGATGCAGCTCAGGAACCGGACACCCGGGGGAAGGGGTCCTGTTTCTGATCAAAGTGGGTGATTTGGAAGCCATGCTTGTCAGGGCTTTCCCGTTGACAAGATGGGGCAAAATCTGTCACCATAAGCTACCAGGATATAGGAGGGAACATTGTCCGTTCAAACACTTCCAGCTACTTCCCGGCGACTGCTGTACTCACGGAGGATACAAAAGTATCCCCAGTGGATGATTTGCCCCAGATTCTACAGAACCCAGCCCAAACCCAAGGATCTATTCTTGGATCCTCTCCTAGTCTCCCAGCTCCATGATGCTACTTGGGGACTTCCAGGCACACATCAGTTTCTGTCAATATGTTGACAGCACTCTGCTCTGTCCCATCACTACCTCTGTAAATCCCTTCATTGCCTCTGACCTGTCCCACTGCCTGACCTGCATCCAGTATTGGATGAACTGTTTTATTCTCCAGCTGAATGTTGGAAGCTTTCTCCCCCAGGTGTCCGCCACTAATTCCACCCCCCCCCTCCCCCCCCCGCCCTCCCCCCCCAGTACCATTTCCCACCAGGCTGGAGGACCCATTGACTTGGTCAGTGTAGCTCAAGGTAGCAACCAAGGGAAGTGAGGGATTGACCCAATATCCTCTTGCCCTGTACTTATTCTAGCATGGGATGTGGTCATGACTGGCAAGACCAACAATTATTGTCTGTCCCTAATTTCCCCTTGAACTGAGTGGTTTGCTCGGTCATTTCAGAGGGTGGTTGAAAGCCAGCCAAATTGCTGTGGGTCTGGAGTCACGTGGAGGCCAGACCAGCTAAGATTTCCTTCCTTAAAAGGACATTAGTGAACCAGAAGGGTTTTTACAGCAAACGATGATAGTTGTCACGGTTACCATCACTGAGGCTAACTTTCGACTTCGAGATTTATTAATTGAGTTTAAATTCCACCAGCTGACGTGGTGGGACCTGCATTGGCCTTGGGCCTCTGGATTACTCACCCAGTGACAGCACAATTGTGAAATGCACCTTGTGGAGCTGAAAGAGCAGTGTCCCCACCCCAGATAAACACTCAAGAAGCTTCTTTCCTCAACACAGTGAGACATGGTTCAGTGAAAGGGAAGTCACTGTGCCCAATCAGCAGCAAAAGTTGAAACCCATCAAGTACACTTTTTAGATTTTCTGATCAATGAGGTTAAAGTGGAAATCTTCACTGTGATCCTCAGTGCTTGGCAATCAGTTGGGTTTCATGTGGACTGTTAAAGTACCTTTTTAAAATGCAAAACAAGATGTAAGTTATAGAGTCATCGAGATGTACAGCATGGAAACAGACCCTTCGGTCTAACCCGTCCATGCCGACCAGATATCCCAACCCAATCTAGTCCCACCTGCCAGCACCCAGCCCATATCCCTCCAAACCCTTCCTATTCATATACCCATCCAAATGCCTTTTAAATGTTGCAATTGTACCAGCCTCCACCACATCCTCTGGCAGCTCATTCCATACATGTACCACCCTCTTTATGAAAGAATTGCCCCTTAGGTCTCTTTTATATCTTTCCCCTCTCACCCTAAACCTATGCCCTCTAGTTCTGGACTCCCCAACCCCAGGGAAAAGACTTTGTCTGTTTACCCTATCCATGCCCCTCATAATTTTGTAAACCTCTATAAGGTCACCCCTCAGCCTCCGACGCTCCAGGGAAAACAGCCCCAGCCTGTTCAGCCTCTCCCTAGAGCTCAAACCCTCCAACCCTGGCAACATCCTTGTAAATCTTTTCTGAACCCTTTCAAGTTTCTCAATGATGTTTGTGAAAAATTTTAAATTTTGACATTAGCTGTTGGAGAACAAGAAAAGAGCAAATTGACAATGCCAAAGATGTCAACGTTAGTAAAATTCCGGGGAAATGTTCCAAGCACAGAATCCCAAAAGGGATTCCAGAGAGTCCCAGACGACCACTGTTTCTGCCATAGGAGATTTCAGTGGGTGCAGATTGCATGCCAATATTGAGTAATGGAGGAAGAGTTTGCATTGGTTAATGGCCTGTTTCACCGACAGGAGGCGCTGTAGGGAGCACCTCAGTGCTTCAACCTGGAACACGAGTGTCAGCCACAAAACCCTGACCACTTCAACGCTTGACCAGCGATTGTCAGCCTCATCTGTGATTTCAGGCTGGTCCAGCCGAGCGAGTCTTCCAAGCTGTGTTATGCTGCATCTTCAATGAGAGGAGTCACAACAGGCTGCTGACAAGAAGTCACTCTTGGTAACTGCAACGATGAGAAGCTTGACCACTGCAGGCAAGGTAGAGAGAGCCTAACAAGAGCAAAGCATTTCAAAAATTGAAACCGATCGGAAACAAAATCCATCTGAAGGGACTATCACTTTATAGAGACACATCGGTACCCATTTAGTTTCAAAATGTTGCAGTATAACAGCTGCATAATAGACGGAGTGCTTTCAGATTGTCACCAGCTCCATGTGTAACATATACATTGTCAAAATATGAAACGTATACCTGTTTGTAAAGTGATGAATTGACTAGTTTTGTTGTTGGAGCTCTTGTAGGTCAGTTTTAGTCCAGATCAAAACTTATTACAGCGCTGCTCTGGGTTGTAATAAATGGGGGTCCCAGGGTTCACCTGCCATCCTGGCCTGTCAGGGTGCACCCATTAAAGCTGACTAATACTGCACGCATGACGAAGGTGCAGGCACTTATGGGGCGACTTGTCTCATTACCTTCAGTGGAATTATCCTCTCGGAACGAACACAAAGACACATAAGGTTCATGGAGAAAAAGAAGGATGACCTCAAAAAGCAGTGAAGCCACTCTTGTTTTGTTTGGCTAATAAGACAAAATGGGTGTAACATGTGCAAGTTAGATTTTATCTGCTCCTTTTCGCCCTCTTCTCCACACAAAGGAGAGAGCTTCCACCTCCACCCCATCCCCGGGCTGAGAAGCTGTTTCTAGCTCCTGAGCCTGGCACCAGAGGGAAGGTTTCATTTTCACCACAATGCCCTGAGGGAGGGAATTCCAGGATTTTGACCCAGCAACACTGAAGGAACAGTGATAGATTTCCTAGTCAGTGGCTTGGAGGGGAACTTGCAGGGGGTGGTGTTCCCATGTACCTGCTGCCCTTGTCCTTCTAGATGGAAGTGGCCGTAGGTTTGGAAGGTGCTGTCTGAGGGTCTTTGGCGAATGTCTGCAGTGCACCTTGTAGATGGTACACACTGCTGCGACTGAGCGTCGGTGATAGAGGGAGTGGAAGCTTATGGATGTGGTGCCAATCCAGTGGGGGCTGCTTTGTCCTGGATGGTGTTGAGCTTCTTGAGTGTTGTTGGAGCTGCCCCAATCCAGGCAACTGGGGAGTATTCCATCACACTCCTGAGTTGGGCCTCGTAGACAGGCTGTGGGGAGTCAGGAGGGGAGTTACTCACTGCACCATTCCTAGCTTTTTACAGAGTTTTTACAGAGTGGTCCCTTTAGTTGGCACAGAGATGGGTCCCTTGAAAGAAAGCCGGCAACCTGTTGGCACAGGAGTGCCAATTTAAGGCCTTGGGGTTTGAGAGGAGCAGCAGTCCAGCATAGATGGTAAAGTAAGAGAAAAGAAACAGCAGGCAGATTATCACACCATTGGACCAGAAACCCTTCTCACCGAGCCAGGGCACTGTTGTTAATTCCAGCACTTAGCCCACAGTTCCAAACTCAGAAAGCGTTACATCCAAGATTTTCTGGCCCATGAAGCTCCAGTGTAGAGTTGATCTTCCACTTTTCAAAGGGGAGAGTGGGATGGCAGACATTACATTTGCAATGCACTCTTTATCACTCGTTGTCCTTCGTTGTATAGCATTGCACAAAGTTTGATTGGGTTGTCTGGAAATATAAAGAAGCCAGATACCTAGAAGTTAACTCTGGTAAAAACAATAACTGCAGATGCTGGAAACCAAATTCTGGATTAGTGGTGCTGGAAGAGCACAGCAGTTCAGGCAGCATCGTTGGATGCTGCCTTGAACTGCTGTGCTCTTCCAGCACCACTAATCCAGAATAGAAGTTAACTCTGTCTTGTAGTGCACTTCATAGTGTCTATGAAGTTCCTTTTGTTGCACTGTTCAGACACACTCATTAAAACTGTTTCAAATAAACCAGTTAACTTCGTACAAATCCATTAACCAGTGTCCAAAGGGTGTTAAACATCCCAAAATCCTGTTTTTAAAGTTGCAATCCTTTTTTTCCATCCTTAACGTATGCCATTTAGTGATGAAGCTTTTCCAATCAAACTTTCAGTAGCACTGACCAACACCTGGGAAATCAACTCTTGATCTAACTCCCCACTTGCCCCTGAATTGGGGGGATGTTGCTGTTGTTTTATGACTTCTGGTGAGGTAGTCTTTGGCTTGAGGATGAGTCGAAAGTAAATGTCAGATAAAAATTGGGCAACTGGTAATAAGGAGTGTATTGTTAGCCAAAGCATTCTATAATTAAATTGATGATAAAAAAAATGATGGTCGAGGGCACCTTGAGGGGAAAGCGTTCTTGCAAAATTGTCTCAACAACAGTACGTTACCCTAAATATACATCCTGTTTTAAAACTCTTAAAGATACATGATTCATGAAACATTTGAGTCCAAGGTGTATTTTGGAACAGCACGACCAATTTAACACTGATTGAGTTCTCAGCTTTAAAGCTTAAAATGTATTCATCAAATATATGACGCACATTGTAGCATTATAAAAAATGTAAAGAACAGGTTAGGAGCTATCAAATAACGACAGGGATTTTGCTCTCTCATTAAGGAGAGACAACTGGTGGTGGTTTAACCTAAGGGTCGCCTTGCCTCAGGTGAGGGGACAGGTTGAGAAGGAGAGTTTGTCATGGTAAACTCATCTGGTGTGGGAACTGAACCCACACCCTCCAATCTTAAATGGGCGCTGTCTTTGTGAAAATGTATGTGTGACCTTTTATTTTATTCAGCAAGTCATCACTTTTGTTACCATAATGTTTCACACAATTAATGTAGTGCTGTGCTTTTATAAGGACCAGGAGACAGAGCAGCAGGAGTGGGCCATTCAGCCCATCGAATCTGCCCCACCATTCAATGAGATCATGACTGATCTGATCATCCTCAACTCCACTTTCCTGCCTTTTCCCCCATACACTCTCGATTCCCTTCCTGATTAAAAGTCCGTCTATCTCAACCTTGAATAATAACGCAGCTTCGACAGCCCTCTGTGGTAAAGAATTCTACAGATTCACTCCCCTCAGAGATAAAAAATTCGTCCTCATCTCTGTCTTAAATGTGCGAGCCCTTATTCTGAGATGATGCCCTCTGGTCTGAGACTCTCCCACAAGGGAAGATAATCTCTCCATATCTCCCCTGCCAAGTCACATAAGAATTTTATATGTTCCAATAAGGTCTCCTCTCATTCTTCTCAACTCCAATGAGTACAGGCCCAACCTACTCAACCTCTCCTCATAAGACAGTCCCTCTGTACCTAGCACCAGTCGAGTGAACCTTCTCTGGACCGTCTCCAATATCAGTCTATCTTTCCTTAGATAAGGGGCCCAGAGCTTTTCACAGTATTCCAGCTGTGGTCCAACCAATGCCTTGTATAGTTTTAGCAAAACCTTTCTACTTTTACACTCCATTCCATTTGAAGTAATGGCCAGGTGCATTTGCCTCTCCCATTACCCACTGAACTTGGATGCTGGCTTTTTAATGATATATGCACAAGGACTCTAAAATCCCTCTGTTCTGTAGCTTCCTGCAGTCTTTCCCAATTTAAATAAGACTTAACTGCTCTTTTCTTCCTGCCAAAGTTCATCACCTTACATTTTCCCGCACGATATTCCATCTGCCATGTTATTGCCAATCACCTAACCTGTCGATATCCCTCTGCAGCCTCTTTGTGCATATCTTGCATTCCCATGTATCATCTACAAACTTAACAATTGTGCATTCACATCCTCATCCAAGACACTCATATCGACTGTAAATAACTGCGGCCCCAGCACTGAGCTCTGTGACACTCCACTAGTTACAGGTTACCATCCTGAAATTGCTCCCGTATCCCAACTCTCTGTCTTTTAGTAGTTATCAGATTTGTGCTATTTAATCAGGTGGAAATGAGTGTGAGATCTTTGTTGAACATGATGTCTTTCGAATGTTAATCGACTTTAATAAAAACCGAGCTTCACTTTAGCAGTAGTTTTTCATCTGTCAACTGAGACAGCAAGGGCAGTCATTTATCCTGTGGAGTGGTTAAAGAGGAACATAAGTTTGGGGAGAGGTTCCTTTCAATGGAGAATATAATCCCTGATTCAAGTTTCCTGAGTTGCTTTAATTTGAACCCTCTGGCTTTTCGAGCAATAAAATAGCTGAGCTGGGGGCAGCACAGTGGCTCGGTGCTTAGCACTGCTGCCTCACAGCACCAGGGTCGCAGGTTCGGGTCCAGTCTCAGACAACTGTCTGTGTGGAGTTTGCACATTCTCCCCGTATCTGTGTAGGTTTCCTCCGGGTGCTCCGGTTTCCTCCCACAATCCGAAGATGTGCAGGTCAGGGTGAATTGGCCATGCTAAATTGCCCGTAGTGTTAGGTGCATTAGTCAGAGGGAAATGGATCTGGGTGGGTTACTCTTCAGAGGGTCGGTGTGGACTTGTTGGGCCAAAGGGCCTGTTTCCACACTGTAGGGGAATCTGATCTTAAATGAATAGCCCTGAATAAAACCCTATGGCCCACAGCACAGCCCACAATTTAAAGGATCAAATGACACTATCCCAATTCTGCAATGTTTGTATTGAACCCAGGAGCCCAGAATATTACCTGAGTCTCTGGATTTCTGGGAATGATACTGCTAGGCCATGATTGTCTGTACAACCGCAGTATTCTAAAAAAAGCAGGGAAGTTCTCCAAATAATCCTGGCTAATATCTTTCTCTTAATCAACACCTAAAGCTGGTAGTCCAGTGATTTTAGTTACTTGCTCTTTTTGGGAGCTTGCCGTGTGTAAATTGGCTGCCTTGTTTCCCTACATTGATGACAATTGTACTGCTTCAGTTATAAAGCACTTCGGCCCATATTGGGGAAATGGCAAATTACAGAAATGAAACCTAGTGTTCAAAGTAATTACATCAGATCATCCAATTTTTATTAAGCATGTAGGGAGGTGTCGTGTGTTCCAGTCTTTGTAAAATGTGACTCGACAATGGATTGATTGCACTAAACATGTTTAGTTCAACAATTCATCCTGAAATTTCTGTTCCTCATCAAGAGCACAGCATTAGGACAGTGACCAGTTTCGTATGCCGGACCCAGGATGAAATGGCCTGAAGGTTGGATTTTTGTCCAATGCACTGGGGTTAAATGGGAATCAGGGATTCGGCAGTGAGCTGGAGTAATCCGACATGGTGAAGGGAAGAATTAAATTTAAAAACCAGCCCTCATCCCTCACAACCCCTCATCCCCACACACTCCCCAAGCCAACCCATGGCCACCCCCACCCCAACCCATCCCCCATGGCCCCTCCCACCCCAACCCATCCCCCATGGCCCCTCCCACTCCAACCCATTCCCCCACGGTCCCTCCCACCCCAACCCATCCCCCCATCCCCCCATGACCGTTCCCACCCCAACCCATCCCCCCATGGCCACTCCCATCCCAACCCAACCCCATGGCCCTCCCACCCCAACCCATCCCCCATGGCCCCTCCCACCCCAACCCAACCACCCCATGGCCGCTCCCACCCCAACCCAATGCCCATGGCCACTCCCACCCCAACCCAACCCAACCCTCCCATGGCCACCCCCATCCCAACCCATCCACCCCATGGCCCCTCCTACCCCAACCCAACCCCCCCATGGCCACTCCCACCCCAACTCATCCACCCCCATGGCCCCTCCCACCTCAACCCAACCCCCATGGCCCCTCCCACCCCAACCCAATCCCCATGACCCCTCCCACCCTAACCCATCCCCCATGGCCCCTCCTAACCCAACCCAACCCCCATGGCCCCTCCCACCCCAACCCAACCTCCATGGCCACTCCCACCCCAACCCATTCCCCCATGGCCACTCCCATCCCAACCCAATCCCCATGGCCCTCCCACCCCAACCCATCCCCCATGGCCACCCCCACCCAAACCCATCGACCATGGCCACTCCCACCTCAACCCATTCCCCCATGGCCACTCCCACCCCAACCCATCAACCATGGCCACTCCCACCTCAACCCATTCCCCCATGGCCACACCCACACCAACCCATCAACCATGGCCACTCCTATCCCAACCCATCAACCATGGCCGCTCCCACATCAACCCATTCCCCATGCCCCCACCCACCCCAACCCATTCCTCCATGCCCACTCCCACACCAGCTCAACCCCCATGGCCACTCCCACCCCAACCCATCCCCCATAGCTGCTCCCACCCCAACCCATCCCCCATGCTCACTCCCACCCCAGCCCATTCCCCCATGGCCACTCCCACCCCAACACATCCCCCCATGGCCACTCACACCCCAACCCATCCCCATGGCCAATCCTACCCCAGCCCATCCCCCATGACCACTCCCACCCGAACTCATTCCCCATGGCCGCTCCCATCCCATCCCAGCCCATCCCCCATGGCCCCTCCTACCCCCACCCATTCCCCCCTGGGCACTCCCACCACAGCCCATTCCCCCCTGGGCCATTCACATTCCAACCCATCCCCCTTGGCCCCTCCTAACCCAACCCATCCCCCATGGCCTCTCCGACCCCAACCCAACCCCCATGGCCACACCCACCCCATCCCATCCCCCATGATCCCTCCTACCCCAACCCAAACCCCGTGGCCCCCTCCCACCCCAACCCATCCCCCATGGCCCCTCCTACCCCAACCCATTCCCCATGGCCAGTCCCACCCCAGCCAATTCCCCATGGCCCCCTCCCACCGCAACCCATCCCCCATGGCCGCTCCCACCCCAACCCATCCCCCATGGCCGCTCCCACCCCAACCCCTGCCCCATGGCCACTCCCACCCCAACCCATCAACCATGGCCACTCCCACCCCATCCCAACCCTGTGGCCCCGCCCACCCCAACCCATTCCCCATGGCCCCTCCCACCCCAACCCATTCCCCCATGGCCACTCCCACCCCAGCCCAACCCCCATGGCCACTCCCACCCCAACCCATTCCCCATGGCCACTCCTACCCCAACCCATCCCCCATGGCCACTCCCACCCAAACCCATCCTCCCATGGCCACTCCCACCCCACCCACCCCCATGGCCACTCTTACCCCCGCCCATCTCCCATGACCACTCCCACCCCAACCCATCCCCTATAACCCCTCCTACCTCAACCCACCCCCCATGGCCAATCTCACCCCAACCCATCCCCATGGCCACTCCTACCCCAGCCCATCCCCCATGACCACTCCCACCCCAACCCATTCCCCATGGCCCCTCCCACCCCAACCCATTCCCCCATGGCCACTCCCACCCCAACCCATTCCCCATGGCCCCTCCTACCCCAACCCATTCCCCATGGCCAGTCCCACCCCAACCCATTCCCCATGGCCAGTCCCACCCCAGCCAATTCCCCATGGCCCCCTCCCACCGCAACCCATCCCCCATGGCCGCTCCCACCCCAACCCATCCCCCATGGCCGCTCCCACCGCAACCCCTGCCCCATGGCCACTCCCACCCCAACCCATCAACCATGGCCACTCACACCCCATCCCAACCCTGTGGCCCTGCCCACCCCAACCCATTCCCCATGGCCCCTCCCACCACAACCCATTCCCCATGGCCCCTCCCACCCCAACCCATTCCCCATGGCCCCTCACCTGCTAACTCTTTACCCATGGCCCCTCACACCCCATCCCAACCCCCATGCTCCTCCCAACCCAATCCAACCCCCTTAGACCCTCAAACACCAACCTAACCCCCATGGCCCCTCCCATTCCACCTTCACCTTCATGGCCCCTTCCATTGCAATCCAACCCCGCTGGCCCCTCCCACCCCAACCCAACCGCCAAGGCCCCTTCTATCCCAACCCAATCCCCATGGCCCTCACACCCAACCCAACCCCGATGGGCTCTCACCCTCCAACCCAAACCCCATAACCCCAGAGCTACCATGCCCCACAACTCTTTGAAAAGCTGGCTCAACTCCATGAAAATCATGCAGGATTAGAACTAGTCTGCACCCGGTTAAAACTGGAATCAGATCGAGGATCTTGGAAAACAAATCCGAGCCCCCTTTTCTCATAAAGTCTCCCCAACTCTGACAAAATCCAATCTTTAAACTAAACGGAATGATAATTTGCCACCTAATTGAGTGTTCTCTCGGTATTGTGGTACGTTTGAACATCAAAGATAACACAGTCAAATCAGCCATTCTGACATGAGTAAGGTAAATAATTGAATCAAGTATCTGACTGAGTTCATTTGCGAAAGGAAACGTGTTGAACTGTTGGTTGGGTCACCTTGGTAACTACAGCTGCTCCAATATGACACTATTCAGCAATGCTCTTAGGATGCTCTTGGTCCTTGTGTAACCAAGGAACCCTTGACTGTATTGTTACCAGGTAAACCATACCACTCAAGGAACCTCTTCATTGCAGCTGTTGTTAAATCAGAAGGAACCTGACCTATTTTCCTATTTCCGATAAAGTTTTCATTGCCAGTGTTAGCTCGAGATGGATTTGACACTGAATTCTCTTTAGCACTGTTACAGACAGCACAAGTGGGTCCAGGTCAAAAATGTCCATCCTGACGCCAGTCATAAAAGCATAAGAAAATTTTCGGGAGAGGAAAAGGTCGCTGGACTCAAACTGCCTCTCCCCTTTTGATCAATCCACTCCTTTTACCAAGCAACTTTCTGCAGAAACATTGCCGATTGCCTCTTAAACTCCGTTTTATGGTCAGCTCGAATGACCTTCTGTGGTAACTTCGCGTTCTATTAATGTGATGGGTGGAAAATATTCGGTTTAGTCCCACTTTCCGATTCTGGGACTTTGCAGAGATCCACATGATTCAACTTGATGCAGCTCATCGATGTTGCCAAAAGTTGATGGATGTTCTCTGGCCCATTGTAAACCATTCACAGGAAACAAAGTGCCAAGTGACTGTAAAAGTGAAAGGGTTTACAATTGAGAAGCCTGGCCAAGAGTGGAAACCTCTTAATCAGGTCCAGAAAAGCTCCATTTGTGACCTGACCCACATCACTCACTTTGTGAATTTGGTGCTCCTGGATAATGAGGTCAACATCACTGGTTGAATATTTTCTGAAATTCCCCAGCCTCCTGTGGGATATCCTATGGTTAATGGTGCTGTCCCTTATTTATGAGCACGGTTACAAGTATCAAACTGTGAGGCTGAAGCTTGAGAGTCCTTTTGCTTACAGTTATTGGAGTGAATTACTGGAATTGACAGTCAGTAAAGGGAGGGACAAAAGACTTCACTTTAAACAAGACACCAGCATTGAACACTCATAATAAAGCTCATAGCATTTAACAATTTCCTTTATGGTGTCCAGCACACTCTGACATTATCCATGTCTTTGACAGCATTAATTACAAGGTATCAGACACTTTTAGCAGATGCACAAGCTGTACTCAGCCATCAGAGTCAATCTCTCCAATTTCTAAGTTTCTGGCACCTGTAAGCTTTGCACATTTCCTTCCGATGATTCCACCCCTGCTCCTCCTTCCTCACTCCAAGAGCGGCTATGTTCCCCTGTGGGGTGCTGCCCCTTTAAGAGTGCCTGCTCTGCGTTTCAGCCCTCGTGCTCAGACTGTTAGAGGGGGACTCACACTGATTGATGCTCCTTCGCTTATTCCTGTCAGAGTTAGTTTGGATCTTGCTTCGATTATGGGCAGGGATCCAAGGAAGCCTCAAAAACCTTGGGCTGAGTTCTGGAGAACAATCCTCTCTATACTTCCAGAAGTTTGATTCCCAGTGCTGTGTCAGGCTGGAGTGAGAAAGAGCATTCAAAGACAGCCAGGTACTGCAGAAAACAGAGTGGGGCTAATATGTGGACTATCTAAGGCAGTCTTGTAAATGTCTGATTCCAAGTAGAAGACTTTTTGAATTAATTGTAATGACTGTCTGCAGACTATTAACTAGGGAGGTCCAGATTTCCAAATTATGACTGTGGAAGTCTGCACATTATAACTCTAACTTCGCAGGATTCTGAGACGCTTTGGCCCCTTTTCAGAAATGTCTTAAATAATTTAACTTTCGGTTTGGAAATGTTTTGAAAGAAAAAGGTCAACATTAATGCTGCTTGTGGTCAATGTTTAAAGATCATATTTTTATTGTGGACTTTTAGAATACACATGCTACCAAGTTGTTGTGGGTCAGTTGCTTTTGTATTGAGGAGATTGTGGCAATTGTTAAAAGAAATTGCGACTTGTTTGAAAGATAAAATATGGGAATACTTTCTCCACGTGCTGATGGGAGTGAAGTTGCAAGTGCCCGCCTTGTAAACGCATTTCACATTTCACCGCATTTAATGTGTAGTGGAGATTTTTCACCTCGCTGTGGAAGAGAGAGAGAGTGCATTTTTATGAGTTAAGGAATTGTTAAGATATGTCGAGCTCTGCATTCCAGCCGACTGATAGTTTCCTCAGACTGGGCAGAAACACTGTCTCTACTTTTGCATCCTCAGTGATCTCTACGAGTTAGTGCTTGAACCACCTGTTAGACTTGCTTTTGAGGTATTTTCCCCCCCCCCAAATGCTTTCCTTTGCTCCCTCTCGTACATAAATGTCAGCCAACTTACTAGAGGCAAACCGATTTCATCAGTGCCTTCAACTGGTCAGCTATACCAGCCATGGGGGAGGCTCCAGTGGGGCACAAATACCAGTATGGACTAGTTGGGCTGAATGGCCTGTTTCTGTGCCATCTAACCCATGTGATCCAAGATCATGTGAAAAATTCGACCATTTTCTCTCGTACAGCATGTGGCTCAGATCTGTTGAGGCCGCTCCATCATTCAATGAGATCCGTTTGTGTTTTGAATTCCATCGACCTGGCGTCTGCCAAGCAGCTATCTAGCTCCACCTTGAAAATATTCAGTTACTCTTCACCTCTTTCTGAGGCAGAAAGTTGCAAAGTCACACTCCGCTCTGAGGGGGAGAATTTCTCCTCTCCTCGTTCCTAAAACGGTGGTCTCTCATTTTATAACAGTAGCCCCTGGTTCTCCCACAAGAGGAATCACCCTTCCCCCATCCGCCTTATCAAAACTGTCAAGAGAGCATTCGCAAGGCAACAGCCAGAGAGTGGGAGCAGCTGAGTTGCTCTTGCAGCGGGCCAGCAGAGACATGACAGGCTGAATGGCCTCCTTCTGTGCCGTAGCCATTCCTGATTCTCTGCGGAAGCAGGAAATGGCAAACTCCTCACAGAGTGGACCAAGTGAAACACCCATTAGGAGGGATGTGAAGGCTTTAGAGAGGGCACCAAGTCAAAATGCAGCCCAGTATGTTCGCATATGCAGCTCATTCCTCGTTTCCGATCCGTGGTTGATATCTATGACTTCAGGTCTTCAGGGAGCTGTCTTCAGTTCTTTAGATTCTTTAACCTGTTGCTTTATTTGGGGGTTCAGGAGGCAGGGAGCGGGGTAAAAACAGTAACCCTGATTGGTTTACTTATGCTGGGGTTTAATCTTCATCTGTTTGAACCTCAGGGATAGGCCCATGTTTCTAACATGCTTAACGATAGGTCTAAACTGGATAATCCTTTCTCTAGTCGTATAGCAGCACTGTGTGCTTGGCTTTCGGGATAAAGGGAGGTGAAATCGGGAATAATCTGATCTGTCCTAAAGGACAGATTCGGATTAATCCTTGGCACAACATCATGGGCCGAAGGGCCTGTTCTGTGCCGTACTTTTCTAGGTTCTATGTTCTATAAGAGCTAGGTATGGGTAAAGTAGTACTGAAAGATTTAACATTGTTGTTTTCAGCTCCTGCTATCTATATACTGTATATTACAATGACAGGCACTGCTAGGTGATGGATGGTTTGGAGCTGGGGACCAAGTGTAATGTGTCAAAGTTCACAGATGACACGAAGATGAGTGGTAAAGCAAAGCGAGCAGAGGACACTGAAAGCGGGACATAGATAGGTTACAGGAGTGGACAAGGGTCTGGCAGATGGAGTACAATGTTTGTAAGTGTGCGGTCATCCGTCTTGGTCACAAAATGGACTCTTATTTAAACAGTGAAAAATTGCAGCACGCTGCTGTACAGGGAGACCTGGGTGTCCTCGTGCATGAATGACAAAAAACTGGTTTACAGGTGATGAAGGAGATAAATGGAATTTTGTCCTTCATTGTTAGGGGGGGAATGGAGTTTAAAAGCAGGGAGGTTATGTTACAGCTGTACAGGGTGCTGGTGAGGCCACAACTGGAGTAACTTTGCGTCACAGCCTCATGGCCGCAACTATACAGAACGCTAGTGCGGCCACTGGAGGGAGTGCAGAGGAGGTTCCTTAGGTTGCTCCCGGAGTTGAGAAGGTTGCCTTACGCGGAGAGATCGAATAGATTGGGATTGTATTCACTGGAATTTAGAAGAATGAGGGGGGGGGGGCTCTTATAGAAACATCGAACATGATGAAGGGAATGGATAAGATCGAAGCAGGGAGGTTGTTGCCATGGGCAGGTGTAACTAGAACGAGGGGGGGGGGGGCATAGCCTTACAATACGGGGGGGGGGGAGCAGGTTTAGGACTGAGTTAGGGAGGAACTTGTTCACCCAAAGTTTGTGAATCAGTGGAATTCCCTGCCCAGTGAAACAATTGAGGCTATCTCATTGAATGCTTTTAAAGCTCAGATAGATTGATTTTTGAACAGTAAAGGAACGAAGTGTTATAGTGAGCAGTAAGTGGAGCTGTGTCCATGAAAAAGATGACCCCTGACCTTATTGAATGGCAGAGCAGGCTGGAGGAGCCAGATGGGCCTCCTCCTGTTCCTGTTCCTTATGTTCTTATATCTAGGCTACTATTAAGCTATTTAGTTACAAACAGCATGTCATGCTCCAAGTGGGCCCAAGAAGATGGAGCCTGAGACTGTTAAAACATCAGGTCACATGAACGATACATGGATGATATACTCGCTGTGGGATATAGCATAGCTAAGACAAACCAATTCTCTGCGGTTTTCCGTGTCATTTTCTTTCAGTTTTTATTGCATATCCATAAATGTTCTTAATCCCAGTGGTTTACAAGGCTACAACAAAAGGCAGCTAAGGGTCAACCACATGGCTATGTGGGCCTGGAGTCACATATAGGCCAGACCAAGTAAGAATGGCAGATTTCCCTCCCTAAAAAGCATTTGTGAACCCAATGGATTTTTTTATAGCGTTTGATGATAGCTGTCATGACCGGCATTAAGTTTTAATCCCAGATTTATCCAAGGAGTTTAAATTCTACCAGCCGCAAAGTCATGCTCTGAAGAGTCATCCAGACTTGAAACATTCGCTTGTTCTCTCCCCATGGATGCTGCCTGACCCACTGTGATCGCTGGCGTTTGTTGTTTTCAGGCGATATTCAATGATGTCAAAATAAATGACTGTTTCAAATCCGAAGGCCCCAAATGGAATAATGGTGATTTCCTTTCAGGTAGCTGAAGCATGTTTGTGTGGTGATATCCTTGTGGCAGTACATGAGGAATGAAGGTGAGTTTGATGCGAGTGGTGGATCGGGTCACAGTTAGGGTCAGGGTCGGCTAACACTCAACTCAGCCTTGCCTGACCTCTTCGGTTCAGCAAAAACAGGAAGGGGGTTGAGGGAAATATCCCCAACCCTTCCCACAAGATTCTGTCTCCAAACAAGACGTTCGGAGCACATTGGAAAAGCGGGAAGTCCCATCCTTCATGGTCCTGAAGATATATAGCTATGGGAAAGAGTCATCTCCAACTGGACTACTGTGACTGAGGTGTGGAGCTGCAGATGAAGGAAAACGCACAGAGGGTAGATGTGGCTCAAGAGCAGAAACTGCTGGCAGAACTCAGCAGGTCTGGCAGCATCTGTGGGAAGAAAGCAGAGTTAACGCTTCAAGTCTGGTGATGCTACATCAGAACAGAAAGAAAGAAAGGATTTGACATCATGGGTGGGGGGGAGGGGGTGTGTGGCATAAATGTTAGGATTGAATGAAAGAAAGAATTAGCTTGAAACGTCACTTTACAAGCTCACTTGTCAGCACAAGAGCTGTACGAACTGAAAAACTGAAGTAATTTAGGATAGAAGTTCGGCACAACATTGTGGGCCGAAGGGCCTGTTCTGTGCTGTATTGTTCTATGTTCTAATCCCAGTCTTTCAGAAGGGGAGACTTACAAGTGAAGCAAAGCTGTAGATTCCTTTATTAACACACCATTTTGTTCTGATCTGGATAAAGTGAAATCACAGGAATGTAATTAGAACGAATATGTTACTTCTGAATTGAAAAGAATTGCACTGAAGTCGTAGATGGGATCTTCTGTCCTGATCATTGAGAACCGAACCTCGGTTCAGTCCAGTGTGTGTTGTGACTTATGTTTTGTAAAGAACATAATATTAATGCTCGACAGAATATCCACATCTTGATAAATTGGTTTAACGCTGGGACCACATGCAGCTTTTGCTGCTTCCACTTCAACTGAATTCAAACTGTGGCCCAGAATTAATTTCTGAATGTCTCCCCTCCTGACTCCCCAAAGACTGCACCATCCACAAGGCCCAAGTCAGGAGTGTGATGGAATACTCCCCCCTTGCCTGGATGGGGGCAGCCCCAACAACACTCAAGAAGCTCGACACCATCCAGGACAAAGCAGCCCCCGCTTAATTGGCACCACATCCACTACCTTCAATATCTATTCCCTCCACCACCGATACTCAGTAGCAGCAGTGTGTACCATCAACAAGATGCCCTGCAGAAAATCGTGAAACCTTCTTCGACAGCACCTTCCAAACCCATCACCTCTAACACCCAGAGGGACAAGGGCAGCAGATACATGGGAACACCACTCCTTGCAAGTTCCCCTCCAAGCCACTCTTCATCCTGAATTGGAAATCTATCGCCGTTCCTTCACTGTCTCTGGGTCAATATCCTGGCATTCTCCAATCAACAGCACAACGTGCGTATTGCACCATATGGACTGCAGCAGTTCAAAAAGGCAGCTCGTCACTCGCTTCCTGAGGACAACTAGGGATGGGCAATAAATATGGACTTTAGGTGCACTGCTCACATCCCATGAATGGCTTTAGTTTTATCAGCACAGGTTCCATATCCAAGAAATACCAAAGCAAAGGGAAAACAAGATTCATACTGTGTGTGAGGAGAGTGCTGCTTCATCAGCAAGTGGACTCTGACTGCTACAGGCTTTGCCATGGCGAATGCACCAGCTAATCATGATTGACAGTTAACTACCAAGCTTAGTTTAAATGTTAACCAAGACAGGTTTGCTCAGTGTGTCTAACATTGGATTTGATTCCTCAATTGGAAAGCATTTGCTACATAACCCTGAGTGTATAAAGTATTATGCTGACCAGTAATTTAGAATTGTTAGTTGGGCTTGTGGCACTATGTTAATACACAGGGTCCTATTCTTTACTAACAGAGAGAATGTGTACTTGCTGTATCAGTTTCACAGCAACAAAATAGATGGAAGCCATTCTCTAGTCAAGGCATCGTCCTGAGACATGAAAAAAATCAGAGCCAACCTGCCTTGTTTAAAATATAAACAAAGCTTGGCAGTTAACTACTGGATCAGTGGTGCTGGAAGAGCACAGCAGTTCAGGCAGCATCCAATGAGCAGCGAAATTGACGTTTCGGGCAAAAGCCCTTCCCGAAACGTCGATTTCGCTGCTCGTTGGATGCTGCCTGAACTGCTGTGCTCTTCCAGCACCACTAATCCAGTATTTGGTTTCCAGCATCTGCAGTTATTGTTTTTACCTTGGCAGTTAACTGTCAGTCTGATTAACGTATGCATTCTGATTAACTTATGCATTCTACATGGGAAAAAATAGCAATCAGATATACAATCAACACTGTCCTCTCATACAGCATAAATGTTGTTTTCTCTTGACTTTCGTATTTCTCGGAAGGCAGTGGAGGCAGGGGTCAGTGACATTTTGAAGGCAGAAATGGATAGATTCCTTCTCGGCAGGGGACTCGATGGTTATTGGGGATCGATGGGTTTGTGGAATTTGAATCACACAGATCCAGCTCTGATCTAATTGAATGGTTCAATTGAAACGCTTCAGGAACTGAATGGTTTACTTCTGATCCTAATTCACATGCTCTTATTACTAGAGTATCCTAAGTCACACCAATTCCCATCTCCATTTTTTAAACTTGTTAGACCATAAGACTTAAGAAATTGGAACAGGAGGAGCCTGTTTGGCCCCTCGAGCCTCCTCCACCATTCCATGGGATCATGGCTAACCTGACATTCTTCATTTCCACTTGCCTGACCTTTCCCTGTAACCCTTGATTTCCCTACTATCAACAATCTCTCTCTCTCTCTCTCAGCCTTAAACATACCCAAGGACTCTGCCCCACACTCTCTGTGGTAAAGTGTTCAGTGCTCAGAGAAAGGAAATTCCTCCTCATCTCACTCTTATTCTGAGACTGTGCTCTCTGGTTCTAGACTCTCCCACGGAGGGGCAATATCCTCTCAGCATTGACCCTCCAAGCCCCTTAAGAACTTGAAATGTTTCAATGTATGCTTTCCTTTATTGGTCAGAGTATTGAGCTTGCGTGCAATCCTGGTCTCCTTCCTAACGAAAAGGTGTTGTGAAACTTGAAAGGGTTCAGAAAAGATTTACAAGGATGTTACCAGGGTTGGAGGATTTGAGCTATAGGGAGAGGCTGAACAGGCTGGGGCTGTTTTCCCTGGAGTGTCGGAGGCTGAAGGGGTGACCTTATAGAGATTTATAAAATCATGAGGGGCATGGATAGGGTGAATAGGCAAAGTCTTTTCCCTGGGAGGGGGGAGAGGGCATAGGTTTGGGGTGAGAGGGGAAAGATATAAAAGAGACCTAAGGGGCAACGTTTTCACACAGAGGGTGGTACGTGTGTGGAATGAGCTGCCAGAGGAAGTGGTGGAGGCTGGTACAATTACAACATTTAAGAGGCATTTGGATGGGTATATGAATAGGAAGGGTTTGGAGGGATATGGGCCAGGTGCTGGCAGGTGGGACTAGATTGGGTTGGGGTATCTGGTCGGCATGGACGGGTTGGACCGAAGGGTCTGTTTCCGTGCTGTACATCTCTATGACTCGATGACCTCTCATTCTTCTCAACTCCAGTGAGTCGAGTCCTGGTGTTTAGCCTTTGCTTAGTAGACAATCCCTCCATACTGGGATCATGCTCATGAACCTATAGGTCGAGCTACAAGGGATCCAACTCTGGCAACTGCTTTGGTGAAAAGAAAAGGTGGTGTTTTGGTGCAGCTACACTAAGGGGAGCACCTCTTGCACATGCTCAGAAGCAGTGTCACTCACAGGAAGTGAGAGATGCTTTTTCAGTGCACCAGGAGTCTTAGGTCATTTTAAAATTTGCAACCTGGCAGACAGCTGACAGTAAGTTGTGAGATGGAAACCAAAAACCTGGTATTAGGGAATGAAATAATTAAAACAGAATCATGTTGGAGTTAACTGTTCCTCAAAATGGTCTGATTGTTTGTTAGGCACTGTTAAAATTTCAATCAGAAGTACATTGGGCTTTTTTGGTCGGACATTTTGTGATCAAAAAGACTTTGAGAAGCATCCAAATATTTGGCTTATTCCATTTTGCGTCATTCTCAAATGGTTGACCATTTTCTGCAAATGACTGTATTCTTGAGTAACTGGGCTCTGTCTGCAGGGAATTCCTGTGTTTTTAATTCTTGTACCGGACACAGGGCCTTCGCTCACCCAATGATTCAGGGTTTTGATTGAAAAACAAATAAAAAGTATTCAGTTCAGAAAAAAATATCAGTGTGGGTTCGAGTCAATAGCTCAGGGATCAAGAGCTCTAAATGAACGAGCCAGGCTGCCCAGGCATTCGTGTTTGCAGGAGCTAAGACGTGTCATGAGCAGTTGTGTATGCACTGGTGACTGTGGTGCAGACAGAGTACATGAACGCAGCTGTTCTGGTCAGTCGCAGGAGTTAGAGGAAAATCACAGGCCAGGGTTGTGGATCTGTGCTGTGCGTCCCGTTTCCTTGCTGGGAGCACTTGATCTGTAAAGGTTGCATTTCAACAACTTCCGAAGACAGAAAACAAAAACAAGAGAAGGCCATTCGGCCCATCAAGCCCGTTCCACTATTCTGTGCAATCCAGGCACATCTGGGGCTTCAGCTCTGCTTTCCCTCCCATATCCCATGATTCTCAGAGAGGCTAAAACTCTTGTAAATCTATTCAGTGACTGAGCCTCCACAGCCCTGTGGAAATTCCAAAGATTTACCCCCCCCCGCCCCCGCCCCCGCCCCCGCCCTCGCCCTCGCCCTCGCCCTCGCCCTCGCCCTCGCCCTCAGACTGAAGGCATTTCTCCTGAAACTGTGCTTCTTCTGTGTTCTAGATACCCCAGCCAGGGGGACACAATGCCCCAGTAACGACACTATCAGGAACCTTCAGAATCCTGAGATCTCCTCTCATTTATCTAAACGCCTGCTAATTTAGACCCAATTTACTCAATCTGTCACCTGAGGTCAATCCAATCATCCCAGAGACCAATACAGCAAATCTTTGTCGTGTAGCCTCCAATGCAAGTGTCTCCTTCTATTAATATGATTAGATTAGATTCCCTACAGAGTGGAAACAGGCCCTTCAGCCCAACAAGTCCACACCGACCCTCCGAAGAGTAACCCACCCAGACCCACCACCCCTGACTAATGCACCTAACACTATGGGCAATTTAACATGGCCAATTCACCTGACCTGCACATCTTTGGACTGTGGGAGGAAACCGCAGCACTCGGAGGAAACCCACGCAGACACAGGGAGAATGTGCAAACTCCACACAGACAGTCGCCTGAGGCTAGGAACGAACCTATGACCCTGGTGCTGTGAGGCAGCAGTGCTAACCCCTGAGCCACCGTGCCACCTGTAATATGGGGACCAAAACATCACAAAGCATTCCAGATGTAGTCTCCCTAAAGCCCTGTATAACCGTAGCAACACACCCATAATTCCTGCAGTTCAATCACTTTGTCTACAGATGAGGGCCCAGAGAAGGATTTCTTGTTAAAGCTGGGCCCACCTGCTTCTTTAAAAAAAAATGGAAACTTACGTTTAAAGAACATCTCTTTTATTAAGGGGGCAAACTATTTCAAGTCATACCATCCAGTATAACCTTTGTGCCTATTCAGTCCACCATACTGAATTGATCTGGTTGAAAAAAAACCTGACTAAAAGGGCTAGCAGTGGATTGGCAAATGGCTGATATTTAAGGAATCTGTGTGTGAATTACAACAATATTCTTTCCTATCTGGTGCAAACGTAAAAGAGGAAAGGTGGCTCAATAATGGCTTGAAAAGGAAATTGGTGATAGTATTAGATCCCAGGACCAGACATAAAATTACCACGAAAGGCAGTAAGCCTGAGGACAGGGAGCATTTTAGAATTCAGCAAAAAGAGGACAAAAAGATTGATCAAGAGGGGGAAATAGAGTATGAGAGCAAAATTATAAGGAACATAAAAACTGACTGTAAAAGCTTCTGTAAACATAATGTGGAGATGCCAGTGTTGGACTGGGGTGGACAAAGTCAGAAGTCACATGACAGACACCAGGTTATAGTCCAATAGGTTTATTTGAAATCACGAGCTTTTGGAGCGTTGCTCATCTGACGAAGGGTACAGAGAGAGAGAAGAATTGAAGGAAATCAGTATCACAATGAGAATGGTGCTGGGGAAATTCATGGGGTTAAAGGTTGACAAATCGCCAGGAGCTGATAATCTACATCTCAGGGTACTAAAGAAAATGGAGCTGGAAACATTGGATAGATTGCTGGCGATCTTCCACAATACGATAGACTCTGGAGCAATGCCTACAGACTGGCAAATGTAGCCCCATTATTTAAAAAGACAAGGAGAAGAGAAGAAAAATTATAATCCAGTCAGTTTAATGTAGTAGAGGGGAAAATGCTAGAGTTGATTAGCAAAGATGTGGTAACATAACATTTGGAAAACATTAATAGGATTAGAAAATGTCAGCATGGGTTTATGAAAGGAAAATCATCTGTAACCAGTCACAGGGTCATAGAGATGTACAGGATGGAAACAGACCCTTCAGTCCAACCCGTCCATGCCGACCAGATATCCGAAATTAATGTAATCCCATTTGCCAGCATTTAGCCCATGTCCTTCCAAACCCTTCCTATTCATATACCCATCCAGATGCCAATTAAATGTTGTCATTGTAACAGCTTCCTCTGGCAGCTCATTCCATACACACACCACCCTCTGTGTGAAAACGTTGCCCCTCAGGTCCCTTTTAAAAATTGCCCCTCTCACCCTAAACCTATGCCCGCTAGTTCTGGGCTCCCCCATCCCAGGGAAAAGACTTTGTCTATTTACCCTATCCGTGCCCCTCATGATATTATAAGCCTCTATAAGGTCACCCCTCAGTCTCCGACGCTCCAGGGAAAACAGCCCCAGCCTGTTCAGCCTCTCCCTGTAGCTCCGATCCTCCAACCCTGGCAACATCCTTGTAAATCTTTTCTGCGCCATTTCAAATTTTACAACATCCTTCTTGTAGCAGGGAGAACAGGATTGAATGTAGTATTCCAAAAGTGGCCGAACCAATGTCCTGTACAGACACAACATGACCTCCCAACTCCTGTACTCAATACTCTGACCAGTAAAGGAAAGCATACCAAATGCCTTCTTCACTATCCTATCTACCTGCGACTCCACTTTCAAGGAGCTATGAACCTGCACTCCAAGGTCTCTTTGTTCAGCAACACTCCCTAGGACCTTACCATTAAGTGTATAAGTCCTGCTAAGATTTGCTTTCCCAAAATGCAGCACCTCACATTTATCTGAATTAAACTCCATCTGCCACTTCTCAGCCCATTGGCCCATCTGCTCCAGATCCTGTTGTAATCTGAGGTGACCCTCTTTGCTGTCCATGACACCTCTCTACTGGATTTTTTTGAGGATGTAACTGTAGGAAATAAAAGACAGAACCGGTGGATGTACTGCATTGGGATTTCAAGAAGGTGGTTTTTGATAAGGTTCTGCACAAGAGGGTAGGGGGCAAATTTAAAGCATGCAGGATGGGGGAGGTAATACATTGGCATGGATTGAGAATTGGCTGACAGACAGGAAACAGAGAGTGGAGATAAATGGGTCTTTTTCTGGCTGACTAGTGAAGTACTGCAGGGTCCCAGCTACTCACAACATATCTCAATGACCTGGATGAGGGACCTAAACGCAACATTTCCAAGGTAGTTGGTTAGCTCACTGAGCTGCTGGGTTTCCATGCAGACATTTTGTTACTGTGCTGGGTAACATCGTCAGTGTGACTTCTGCAAGGCGCTGTTGTTCTGTCCTGTTTGGTTTTTATGTGGGGTCTGGTCTGTTGAGGGGAGTGTCACTTCCAGGTCTTCTCTGCGGCGCTTTGCACACTGGGTCTACCTCTGTGTTTGTCGATGGCCTTTTTGGTTGCAACACCAGGCTTCAAAGAACTCTCTTGCGCGTCTCTGGTTGGCTTGTCCAAGAGTGGTAACTTTGTCATAGTCGAATTGATGGCCCTCCTGGTCTGTGTGCGCGGAGATGAGGGAGAGTGGATCACGTCGTTTAGTTGTCAGTTGGTGTTCGCGAAGGCGGATGGCTAGTTTCCTTCCTGTTTGTTCGATGTAGCGCTTGTTGCAGTCATTGCAAGGGGTTTTGTATACCACATTGGTCCTACATGTTGTGGGTATGGGGTCATTTGTCCTGGTAAGTAGTTGGCGTAGTGTGGCGGTTGGTTGGTGTGCGAACCATAATACCCAATGGTCATAACAGCCTGGTAGTTAATTCTGATATGTTCTTCACGTACAGTAGAATGACCAGTGTGTTGGTAGGTACAGTTATCTTCTTGGCGCTGTCTGTTGGACAGGTATCAGCAGATGAAGCTGATGGGGTATCCGTTGTTACATTTCCAAGTTTGTTGGCACAAAATGGGGTGGGATTGTGAGGAGGAGGCAAGGAGGCTTCAAGTTGAGTGATGGGGCAAACACCTGGCAGGTACAACACAACATGGCGAGATGGGAAGTTATACACATCAGTGTGAAAAACAGAAAGCCACAGTATTATTTAAACGGTGATCTACTGGGAAGTGTGGGTGTACAGAGAGATCTGGGTATTCTTGTGTAGCAGACAATTAAAATAGAAAGGCAGCTGCAGTCAGCAATTAAAAATGTAAATCGTATATTGGCCTTCATTGTAAGAGGATTTGAGTTCAGACGTAAGGATGCCTTACTGCAGTTATGCAGGGCCTCAGTGAGACTACACACGGGTCATTAGTTTGGGGCTCCCTACCTACGAAAGGATATCCTTGCCATAAAGGGAGTGCATTGGAGAACCACTAGGCTGGTACCGCAGGACTGACCTATGAGGAGAGATTGGTTTGACTGGGCCTATATTCCCTCGAGTTTAGAAGGATGAGGGGGGGGCTCTGATTGAAATGTGTAAAATTCTAACAGGGTCTGGAAAGACCAGATGGAACGAGGATGTTTCTCCTCCTTAGGGAGTCTAGAACCAGGGTCATAGTGTCAGGAAACAGGATAGTCCTTTAGGATGGAGGTGAGGAAACATTTCTTCACTCAGAGGGTGATCACCTGATGGAATTCTCTCCCACACAAGCCTGTGGAGGCCAAGTCACTGAAAATATTCAGGAATGAGGTAGATACATTTTTAGATTTTAAAGACATCAAGGGGTATGGGGAGAAAGTGGGAATGTGGTGTTGAGATACAGGATCAGCCATGATCAGATCAAATGGCAAAGGGAGCCTGGAAGTCTGGCCATCTTCCTGTTCTCGTATTCCTGTTCTGAGTTTCTACGTAATTAATCTGACTTAATGCAGTGTGTGAGGTCATGCTTCTGAAAGACGGAATGTTGAAGTTGCATTAGCTGCATCCAGTCCGATAATGTCATATTGCCTTTGGATGGAGAAAGAGTTAGTCTTGTCCAATGTCCCAATGGAGACAGATGTGATATGCCTTACTCCTTGTGGTTCCAGTTATAGCTAACCAGGTAATATTAATTTTACTTATCGCTATCAAGCAATAAATCATGACTTACTATGTAAGGCAAGTGCCTCCTTTTATTAAGACTCCCACTATTGTCTATTGTCTCCCACTGAAAGTGGACAAGCCTTTAGACTTAGCACAGAAAGTTCGATTGGGCATCATCATCCCAGACAACGCTATTTTGATTTAGTCCACTCCCTTTTATTATGTAAGCTTCCATTTATTTACGTTTTGGTTAAGGTGTCCCATCAGAGGCTGTTTAACACAATTTTGTTCGTTTCAGAGAGTAGAAAGAAGGATTTTCCAAATTACCTAAACCACATGCTGCCAAAGATTGGGGCCCAGAGCCCAATAAAACACAATGTGAGAATGAAATCATTACTTGATCACCTTTTCAAATTATTCCCTTATCGAAACAAGCGTGTTCCTTGTGTCTAATAATAAATGCATTTTTAATCTGGTTTCTCCTACTTGATTTTGATTTTGAGTTATTGTAGGCACATGTACCTAAGTCCAGTGAAAAGCTTTGTCCTGCGAGCAGTACAAAGAGATCATAGCAAAAAAGGACATACAGATCTTTCAGGGGTGATCTGATCAAAGTCTTTGAGATATTAACAGGAAAAGGCAGAGTAGATAAAGATAAACTCTTTCCATTAGCTGAGGATTCCAGAACTAGGGGCCATAGTCTGAGAATGAGGGCCAGACCGTTCAGGAGAGATGTTCGGAAACATTTCGACACACAAAAGGTGGGAGGGGTTTGGAACTCTCTTCCATAAATGGCAGTGGATGCTGGATCATGGTTCATGCTACATCTGAGATCAGCAACCTTTTGTTAAACCAAAAGTATTAAGGGATATGGGCCAAAGACTCATGAAGGTCGACCACAGATCGGCCATGATCTCATTGATGGGGGAACAGACTTAAAGGGCTGAGTGGCTGATGTTCTGATGTTAGGCAGACTAAACTGGACGAGATTTGAATGAATCAAATGTAATCACCATTTTTAAAAGTGCTTTCATTGATGCAGCGCCCTATCGGGGAGTCAAAACATTTTAAGCAGCTCTGAAAAATGAATGGCTTGAGGAAGTAGTGACAACTGAGATGAAACAGCTCATGGTGAGCCACCAAAGGAGACAGATCCAGAAGCGTTCATTGCACTGTCTTGAGGTTTGCTTCTATACCCTTCTGCTTTCCTCTGAAAAATCCCTTGGGAATCTTGTTCACCGGAGCAAGTGATGGGAAACATGGTTTAATGCCACAGTTCAAGTTTCACTAAGGAGTTCGGTATAGTTCCTAGGTCTGAAGGGAGCAAAGAGTTTGGGGGAGAAAGCGGGAACAGGGGATGAGTTGGATGATCAGCCATGATCAGATTGGATGAGGGAGCAGGCTTGAAGGGCTGAATGGCCGACTACTGCTCTTATCTTTGATGTTTCACATCAGCAACACCTCTCCTTTGGCGAGGCTTCCTTGGCTCTGTGTTGGGGTTGAGGTTTTGAAATGAGTCGGGTTTGGGGTTAGGGGAGTGGAGATGGTATGGCTTGGCACATCTGTGCCGGTCCACTGGCATGATCTGGACACTGACCCCCATCTTCAATGACAGTAACTCAGCGCACAGATGGGTGGCCCAACAGGAAGCAGTGGACAGCTGAGTATAAAGGGTCCCCATGACGACTGGACTTTTCAGTTGGCCATGCAGGGGGACTCAGGGAGGGGAGTAGACGATGGCTTATGTTCTCACATCGCCTCGCCACCTTTAGCTCCCCCTTCGCCCACCCCTACAGCATTGGGCCATTGCTGTGTTCACTCATTTGAGGTATGGTGCTGGTGGTATGCTGCAGATTGTCTCTGTGTCTCTTACCCTTATGAAGAGGGAAAATAGTCAGATTTCTTGCTCCTACTTTGCTTACTGCTGACCTCTATTGGAAAATATGCACAGGTTAGGATTCAGTAGTGACGCCCTCTTCACCTGTGGGAAGATTTCCCACAGGCACATGCTGGACAGTCAAGTTCCTCAATGAGTTACATATAGCAGAATCATAAACACATTCTTTGTCAATTTAAGATGTTACCCCATGCAGTGCAGAGAGAGAAGACGAGCAAGGTTGTGCGATTTACCCACCATTGAACCCGAAAATAAATCCTTCTTCAGGGTAAGAACACACGCGGCATGATTCCCCTCATGAGTTCCAGGACTTTAAATGTCAGGGTCAAATCGGGGTCAGAAGCCCAAATGACCAAGTGCTCTGGTTTGCAATGATTTGATGATTATTGATCAATTGTTGATGGCATGCAGGGGCTCAAACCTGAGGGAGGCCTCAAAAACGGAAAAACAAACAGCCTTTTCAAGAGGAAGGGCGCCCCTCCAAACAGACGTGCCCAGTTTCAAATTTGTTTTTCCTCAAAGGAAAACGCAGCCAGGCCTCTGAATCCCTCCACAAGGCAACCTGTGGATGCAACTGTGACCAGTTAAACTGGGAAGGCCTCAAAGCCTGCTCCAAGTGCTGAGCTGCCAATCCGGAGCTGGGCCAGGGAGGGGGGGAAAATGGCTATAAAGTTTGCTCTGCCTCCCACAATAGATATTTCCAAAATTATTGAGCACGTGGGATTTGAAGCTTGACCTCCTGGCTCAGAGGTAGTGACACCCCACCTCACCATAAGACCACTGTCACCCAGCTTTTACAGTACACTTTCATAGGCTAGTAAGTATCATTAAGTAGCTGCATGCGTGGGCAAAACCCATGATCCCACCTCCAGGAGAGTGGCAGGGTGAAGCCGGCAGAGTAAAAGTGTGCCCAGCTCCTGCCTCCAGTCTTGCCCACTTGAGTCCAAAGATATCTGGCCCAAAATGGCTGCAATTGGTAAGTATTGCATTGAAGTGAGAAGCAGCCTGTCACAGTGAAGTGATACTCTTGGCAGAGAAAATGTTTTTTATTACCTCACTACTTACTGGAGCTAGGGCTGGGGCTGGGTCAACATTTATTGTCTGTCCTCAGTTGCCCTTGAGTTGAGTGGCTTACTTGGCCCTTTCAGAGGGCAGCAAAGGGTCAAGCACATTGCTGTGGGTCTGGCGTCACGTGTAGGCCAGACCAGGTAAGGATGGCAGATTTCCCTCCCTTAAAAGACATTATTGAGCCAGATGGGCATTTAGAATAATTGATGATCATTGTCATGGCTACCATCACTGAGGTGATTTGGCTTCATGGCAATACAGAGTGACACCAACAGCTCAGGTTCAATTCCCAGAGCAGTTGAACTGCCTTTGAAGTTCCCACCTTGTCAACTTGGCCTGAGGCATGATGACCCTCTGGTTAATCTCACCATCAGTCATCACTCTGTAATGAGAGAGCAGCCCTCCAGTTCTCCAGTAACTTTTACTTTTCCCTGAGAACAGCTTTCAATTCCAGTCCAAGGATGTGTAGGTTAGGGTGGATTGGCCATGCTAAATTGTCCCATAGTGCCCAGGGATGTGCAGGTTAGGGTGGATTGGCCATGTTAAGCTGCCCCATGGTGTCCAGGGATGTGCAGGTTAGGGCGGATTGGCCATGCTAAATTTCCCATGTTGCCCAGGGATGTGCAGGTTAGGGCGGATTGGCCATGCTAAATTGTCCCGTAGTGCCCAGGGGGTGTGCAGGTTAGGGTAGATTAGCCATGCTAAATTGTCCCATAGTGCCCAGGGATGTGCAGGTTAGGGTGGATTGGCCATGCTAAATTGTCCCATAGTGCCCAGGGATGTGCAGGTTAGGGCGGATTGGCCATGCTAAATTGCCCATAGTGCCCAGGGATGTGCAGGTTAGAGTGGATTGGCCATGCTAACTTGTCCCATAGTGCCCAGGGATGTGCAGGTTAGGGTGGATTGGCCATGCTAAATTGTCCCATAGTGTCTAGGGATGTGCAGGTTAGGGTGGATTGGTCACGCTAACTTACCCATAGTGCCCAGGGATGTGTAGGTTAGGGTGGGATTGGCCATGCTAAATTGTCCCATAGTGCCCAGGGATGTGCAGGTTAGGATGCATCGGCCATGCTAAATTACCCATAGTGTCCAGGGGTGTGCAGGTTAGTGTGGATTGGCCATGCTAAATTGTCCCATAGTGCCCAGGGATGTGCAGGTTAGGATGCATCGGCCATGCTAAATTACCCATAGTGTCCAGGGGTGTGCAGGTTAGTGTGGATTGGCCATGCTAAATTGTCCCATAGTGCCCAGGGATGTGCAGGTTAGGATGCATCGGCCATGCTAAATTACCCATAGTGCCCAGGGATGTGAAGGTTAGTGTGGATTGGCCATGCTAAATTGTCCCATTGTGTCCAGGGATGTGCAGGCCAGGTGGATTAACCATGGGAAATTCACGGTTCCAGGGATAGGATAGAGATGTGGCACTGGGGGAGGGATGATTTTCAGTGTGGACTCAGTAGGTCCACACGAATGGCCTGCTTCCACATTGTCGGGATTCTATGTACGAACTGAATTTAACTGCCATGGTGGGATTTGAATCTATGTCCTCAAACTGATCGCCCTGAACCTCGGAACTACTTAGGCCAGACTGCATTTCCATGACAACACCATGCTTCAGTCTAAATCGCGATCACATTCAAGTTCATGACAAGCCATCAGGAGCCAAATGTGTCCACCAGAGCCGATTTCAATCATTCCTTTCACCAATTCATTCAAACGCACTTCCACTTGAGCCCACCTACTCAGATGATCTTTGTTTAAACTGTAAATATGTTATAAACCTGCTGGGTGCCTGTATTTCACATTGGATTTGATGATGTTACTGAGCTAGATGGCTGTGTGCCCACCCCCACATTCTAATGCGTAACCTGTTTGGTTTAATGAGCGTGCAGTGTATAAATCAGTGCGTTATGAGGGAACAGAGTTTACTCTCAGTTACAAGGCAGTCATGCAATCTCAGGTTTTCATCAGGTCAAATTGAGTGAGTGAATCTCGAATGCATTAAGACATTGTTGTAAAAGAGCAATATTGAACTCCAGTCAAACATAAAATGCTGTCCTCACGACAAATCACATCTGAGCCTTATCGGTACCAGTCTGTTACTCTGTTGCCAGCTCCACCTCCCTGGTCTGCTATAATCCTCTGCTCTCAATCCCGCTGGAGTGCCTTGAAGTTGCGTCGGGCCTACTTTTTGGTTTCCTCTCCATATTCTGACCCCATGCACTATTACACCACTTTCTCACAACATAGTCTCTCAGATCAAGGCTTTTGTCATTGTTTTGAACCAAACCACACAGTTCAGTTTCCCCGTGGTACAGAGCGTCCCCGCTTCTGGCTCAGGAAGGTCCAAGCTCCAGCCTCATTTGCGACTTGATGGCCAAGGGAAGTTATTTTGTGACGTGGCTGAACAGGCTGAGTGTTGATGTGTAAATCCTCCCACCAAGCATGCGGCAGGGGCAAGAGCCAAACAGCCTCCCAGTCAGCCACACTGTGCTAACCCTCAATCGGTAGCCTCTGGGCACAGGTTGTGATCTCTCCCAGGAGAGACAAATTGCCCAGGAGAGAGAAACAAGTGTGTGCTTCATCTGCCCAGATGTGCGCAGTCTTCAAAGTTGAAGAAGTGCCCCAAGTTGATCTTCCTTAAGGGCAGGTTACCAATCCAATGCACAGCAATTGAAGCTCGGGATGGTACAGCAGTTGACTGGAGAGGGGCCACAGTGTTGAAACACAGCCACGGGAGGTGGGCATCACTGGCAAGGCCAATATTTCTCACCCCATCCCTCACTGCCCCTTGAACTGAAGGGCATATTCAACCACTTCAAAGACAACGACATTGTTATGGGTCTGGAGTCATGTGTGGACCAGACCAGGTAAGGATGGCAGATTTCCTTCTCTGAAGGACGCTCATGAACCAGTTGGGTTTGTACAGTATTTAACAATAGCTGTCGTAGTTCCCATCTCTGAGACTAGTTTGCAATCCCAGACTGATTCAACTGTATCCCAAATCTATCAGCTGCAGTGGTGATGGGATTTGAACCCACAGCCCAGGTCATTAGCCTCTTGAGTGGGAGCCCAATGCCTTTACCACTGAACCACTGTCTCCCCAGAACAATGGGTTGTACGACCTGTGGCATGATGGCTGGATGAAGGAGAGGAACAATCAGCCGCACTTGAGCAGTGTGCAAGTGTGTGAAAGAGACGGTGACGGAGACAGAGTGCGTGTGAGAGAAGAGTGTGTGTGAGAGTCAGTGGCCTCTATTTTGCAGCAGCAGTGGAAGGGGTGAGAGCGAGGACCAGGGGGCTGCCGGCTAGGTAAACTTCCCTCCGAAAGGACTTACCTCGTGAATAGGTGGAGTGAAGGTTCAACAGGAGTGGACACAGACACGGGGATTGCTGGACAGGTGAACTGATATATTCGTGCTGTGGCTAAACCCGAAGCACTGACACGTATAGTATCTCCCACCCATCCTGCTCCTCTAACCAAAACAAAGACCATGTGTGGTGGGTTGGTAAGGTAAGGTTTCTTTTTTCATTTATTCAATCTCTCTTGGTAATTTTGAGCAGTGGGGCTGGAGACCAGGACAGTTGCATGCTCCTCTTGCAGGGTGTGGGGAGAAAGGGCCACCAATGGTGTCCCTGCCGACTTCACCTGAGAGAAGTGCACCCAACTCCAGCTCCTCACAGACCGTGTTAGGGAAATGGAGCTGGAGCTGGATAAACTTTGGATCATT
The DNA here is from genome assembly GCF_047496795.1 of Chiloscyllium punctatum. Taxonomy (NCBI): domain Eukaryota; kingdom Metazoa; phylum Chordata; class Chondrichthyes; order Orectolobiformes; family Hemiscylliidae; genus Chiloscyllium; species Chiloscyllium punctatum. Next base: position 29,718,226 of record NC_092791.1, on the reverse strand, counting down.
TGGGAGGCTGAGGGGGTGACAGAGAGGAGTTATAGGTAAGTAGTCACACCTAAGTTACAGGATAAAGGGAGCTGGGTGACCGTCAGGAGGGGGAAAGGGAATAGGCAGACAGTGCAGGGACTCTCTGTGGCCGTTCCCTTCAATAATAAGTATATCGTTTTGGATACTGTTGGGGGGGGGGGTAGGGATCAGCGGCCAGGTCTCTGGCACTGAGCCTGTCTCTGGAGTTCAGAAGAGAAGGGGGGAGAATAGGAGAGCAATCGTGACGGGAGATTCAATGGTGAGAGGAACAGGCAGGAGTTCCTGTGGTTGCGAATGAGACTCCTGGATGGTGTGTTGCCTCCCAGGTGCCAGGGTTCAGGGTTGTCTTGGATCGATTCCACAGGATTGTTAAGCGGGAAGGAGATCAGCCAGAGGTCATGGCACGCATCAGTACCAATGACATAGATGGGAAAAGAGTAAAGGGAATATGGAGAGTTAGGTTGGATGCTAGAAGGTAGGATGAGCAGAGTAGTAATCTCAGGATTACTCCCGGTGCCACACTCTACTGAGGCGAGGAACAGAGAGTAAGTGAAGATGAACATGTGGCTGCAGGACTGGCGTAGGAGGGAGGGCTTCAGATATGTGGATCATTGGGATACCTTCTGGGGAAGATGGGACCTGTACAAGGAGGATGGGCTGCACCTGAACTGGAGGGACACCAATATCCTGGGCAGGTTTGCTCAAGCTTTTTGGGAGGGTTTAAACTACATTGGCAGGGGTTGGGAACCAGAGCTACGGATCAGATGACGGTAGTGAACTACCAGATACAACATGCAGAGTCTGTGAGGAATGATAGGCACTCGATAGGGCAAAGGTGCAGTTAGTGTGATGCATTGAAGTGTGTTTATTTTAATGCAAGAATATCAGGAATAAGGGTGATGAACTGAGGAGCATGGAGCAGGACTTGGAACTATGATGTTGTGGCCATTATGGAGACTTGAATATCACAGGGGGAGAAACGGTTGTTGGATGTTCTAGGGTTTAGATGTTTCAAAAAGAATGGTTGTGGTGGGGGGTGGTAAAAGAGGTCCAAGAGTGGCATTGCTAATCAGGAATAGTGCCACAGCTGCAGAAAGGTAGGTGGTTGAGAAAGATTTGTCTACAGAGACAATATGGGTGGCAGTCAAAAACAGGAAAGGAGCAGTCACTTCATTGGGAGTTTTCCACAGACATCACCCCCCCCTCCCCTCCCCCCCCCCACCCCCAATAGCAACAGAGACATCGAGGAGCAAATTGGGAGGCAGATTTTGGAAAGGTGCAGAAGTAACAGGGTTATTGTTATGGGTGACTTTAACTTCCCTAATTTTGATTGGAACTTCCTTAGTTCAAATAGTTTGGCTGGGGCAGTTTTTGTCAGGTGTGTCCAGGAAGGATTCCTAACTCAATATGTAGATAGGCCAACTAGAGGGGAGGCCATATTGGATTTGGTGCTCGGAGGAACAGTTGGATCTCGGGGTCCACGTCCATAGATCCCTCAAAGTTGCCACCCAAGTTGATAGGGATGTCGAGAGGGCGTATGGTGTGTTGGCTTTCATTAGCGGGGGATTGAGTTTAAGAGCCGTTCAGTTATATTGCAGCTCTACAGAGCCCTGGTTAGACCATACTTGGAATACTGTGTTCAGTTCTGGGTGCCTCATTATCGCAAGGATGTGGAAGCTTTTGAGAGGGTGCAGAGGAGATTTCCCAGGATGCTGCCTGGACTGGGAGGGCAGGTCTTATGAAGAGAGGTTGAGGGAGTTAGGGCTTTTCTCATTGGAATGAAGAAGGATGAGAGATGACTTGATAGAGGTGTACAAGATGATGGGAGGCATAGATCGAATGGATAGATAGAGACTTTTTCCCAGGGCGGAAATGGCTATCACGAAGGTTCATAATTTTAAGGTAATTAAGGTAATGAGGAAGGTTTAAGGGAGATGTCAGAGGTAGGTTCTTGACACAGAGAGTGGTGGGTGCATGGAATGCGCTGCCAGCAGTGGGAGTAGACTCAGATCCATTAGGGACATTTAAGCGACTCTTGGATAAGCACATGGATGATAGAAAAATGAAGGGTATGTAGGTTCGTCTGATCTTAGAGTGGGATAAAAGGTCAGCACAACATCGAGGGCTGAAGGGCCTGGACTGTGCTGTACAATAGGTTCAATCTGATCCTGGCTGATCATCCCTGTTCTTGCTTTCTTCCCACACCCTTTGATCCCTTTAGCTCCTAAGAACTATCTCTAACTCCTTCTTGAAAACATTTAATGTTTTGGCCACAGCCGCTTCCTGTGACAGAGAATCCCACAGGCTCCCCACTCTCTGGGTGAAGACATTTCTCCTCATCTCAGTCCAAAATGGCCTACCCCAGATCCTTAGACTGTGACCCCCTGGTTCTGGACTCCCTGGTCATCAGGAACATCCTTCCTGTGTTTACCCTGTCTAATCCTGTTTGGATTTTATCATTCCCTAAGATATCCCGCTTCTTTGTTCTAAATTTCAGTGAATATAGTCCTAACCGATCCAATCTATCTTCATACGCCTGTCCTGCCATCCTGGGAACCAGTCTGAGTGGGGACGCGGATCGCACGCAGCGACAGAACAGTCTCTTTGCTCCAGAAAGGCAATAATTAACTACTCTGAGACCTCTGGGCATAAAGACGGATGCCTTTAACATTACCCACCGACCAGAAGGTGCTGGTGAAAACACTCAAGAAACATGGTGTTCAACTGCCTCAGTGAAAATGTCTTTCAGGTGCTCAGTGCAATTTGTTAACTCAGGCCAGAAAGTGGAGAAATGTGCACAGCTCCTTCAAGAAATGTGCGGTGGAGCTGCTGTGAGAAGGGTCTCTGGCAAATGTTGCTGGTTTTCCTTGCTCGCTTATCAGGAGCTGACAGCCTTGGATGTGATTCAAGTGCATTTTTGACTGAGGTAGCGTTGTTAAGAAAAATGCAAGGCAGTGCTTGACTCCTCTTACTGAAAACAGGTGGTCGCTTTTTGATGTTTAATCTGAAAGCGATCTCAGATCCATATCAAGTCTTGGGAATCTGTGATGTTAGACCGCCCCTTATCGGCAATTCCTTTCCCGGTCGCCCCCTCATTTAACCAAATGTATTACACTGAAACAAGTACAAATTGAGCCATTTCTATTAAGTTTGCATTAAACACCTCCCTCACGTGGTGAAAATAGAAGTTGAATGATGACAAATCGCCTTTTTTTGTCCCCTGGCTGCACAGTTTAAAAATTGTTACCTGAATAAAAGTGTTGGTTTGATAACTCTCGCCAGTTCAAGTGACTGTTTCTGTTTCGAGAGCTGCAAACTACAATGCAAATGATTCCTTCACATATAACTCATTAAGATCATCCAATTGCAACTTTTTAAATGTAATTATCAAGGCTCTGTGGTGCCATTTTTCATTGGGCGAAAGAACATAACAACCAGATGAGGCCATTCAGTCCCTTGAACCGGCTCTGCCATTTAATACTATCTCATCTCAGCCTCAACTCCACTTTCCCGCCCACTCTCAAACCGCTATTAATTAAAAGATCTGTTGATCTCCTCCTCACACGTTTACTCAATGTCCCAGCATCCGTCGCATTTCTGGGGCAGCCACTTCACAGATTTTCCAACAGATTGGTCTTTTCGTCCCATCCTGTGGGGTGGGGACCACAGGGAATCAGAGTCAGATGGGTTGTAGACCAGGACGGCGGAGTAGCTGTCAGAGGCTACTCCCTTGCGCCTTCTGTCCGTGCCTCCCACTGCACCCCCACCCCCCGCCAGATTGGGGCAACTGAAGGACACCCCCACCTCTGCTCCCCTAACTCAGCAGGTGGGTTACCATGGTTTCACAGTGGGAAAGTAGCCACCGATTTCACCTGAATGGTGGCAGATAGCTGGGGAGGTGGTGAGTTGAGAGTGTGTGTGTGGTAGCCATTAACGGACCACTTCAGGGCCAAGCTGGGGGGGGGAGCGCGAGTCAAAAATGACTCCTGAGCTTTCTTAGCTGTAGCGGTGGCGAGAAAGGGGTTGAGGTTTCTCTCTCGGGGAGATTTCTCCCGTCATTTCCCCTTCTGACCACCTCCAGGGAGACCTAAGTGGGTTAAGAAGGGAATGTGGGAAGGAAGGTGGTGTCAGGTCGGTTTGCAGAGAAGACGTGATCTGAAGCTTCTGTTGCACTCTCTCCTGTCTTTCAGTTGCTACGTTGGGAAAAACAGAATATCGCGATGACCTTTTGCCCTTCGGTGGATCAAATGCCTGTCTCCAGAGGTCGAGACTGCTCTTGGTGAAGAGTTCACACAGATGCATGTACAAGCAGGTACAACCTCAGAGCTGAGAGCTGAAATTTGAAGCAGTTGGTGTTGGAACTCCATCTATTCAGGTACAGGCACACTTCAGTGAAGATTTCCGATCTTATCTTCTGCATGAGAGCTTGACTGATGCATAGTAACCTGAGAAAAAATATTGCAAAATACTTGGTGGATGAAGGGTTTCATTCTGTACATGTAGGGGCCTGCTTACTGGGTTATTCAAACTCATTGCCTTTAACTGTGTTCAGCGGGTTGCTGACTTGTAATCGGAAGCACAGTCCATTTGCAATCATCATCGTATCAAATAAAAACCGATTCAAATGGGGCCCTTCAATTCACAGTTGAAACAGTATTTCACCCCCAGCAATAGTCAGCCTCACGGCTTCCAATTATCTGAGGAGTTTGTTACATGGCAACATCAGTGCGAGAATGGCCAAGTGGTCTAAGGTGCCAGGCCTTGGTGAATCCCTCTCATTTTTTGAGGGGGCATGGGTTCAAGTCCCACTCCAGAGAGCTCCATTGAAAGTCTGCTGTGGTCGAGTCCCTTCATCTCAGCTAGAAGGTCCAGGTTCTGGTCCCAAGAGGCAACTTGTTTTTTTTTAAAACAAGAAAATATTTACCCTTGGGAACGCACGATGTTCATTTTTGACTCTTAGGACTGTCGTCATCAATGACTTTGGAAATAAGCATCAACAATGTCAATTCACAATTCCTCTCCACTATTTTTCATGTGGGTCTCAGAGTCCACCTGCTGTGCTTTGTCATTTGAAGATATTGTTGCAGTTTATTCTTTCAGCCTCACTGGCTGATCGCCTTGGAGGAAAAGAGTGATGAGAGACTGCTAAAAAATGGGATTAGAATAGTTTGGCACTTGTTTTTGACTGGCACAGGCTCAATGGGCTGAAGGGTACTTTTTTTTTACCGCGGTCGACCTCCGTGACTCGACGATTGCAGAAACATAGCCGCCAAGTTGCACCTTACTGCTGCTAACCCAGGACCCGAGTCTCACAAGCCCTTGCTCAAAATGGCAGAATAGATCGCAAAACGTTTCCAATTTCTGTGTGCGGTCTTTTCTCAAAATGAATTGCACACTCCATGCTTCCTGGGCCCTCATGAAACTGGCTGTTATGTTAAAATCTACACCAGGAGCACGACACAAAAGTTCGAAAGCTCAAAGAGGGCAAATCAAAAGATAGCAGTAAATACTCGTCCGAGCTTGGTGGGGGTAGGAGGGTTAAGTCTTGTGGGCTGACTGGAGATTAATAAAGACTTTTGCAAGAATATCTGCCTTCTATTTATATGCCCGTTTTGTTGTTTCCAGTTTATGCGCTAAAATGAGGAATCATCTGCCTTGCAAAATGAAACAGGTGCAACTATAAATGCTCGCAAACAGTTGTGGTCTGCAATAAGGAGCCCATTAAGTGCCCGAAATGGCATTGGGAGCGCAAAGCTACACGGCCATATATCTAGGCGTTACAGAACGACAGACATCAGTGTGACGAGGCAGGAACTGTGAGGAACAGAAGATGCCTGTGTTCAGAAGCATTTGACAAAGTGCCTGGTGGAGCAGGCACGTGAAGAATTAGCTCCTTCCCATTGGCAGCCTTCACTCCATCCCTGTTCGTCCAATTGGTCCTCAATTACAACCCCCCTCCTCCCCCCACCCCACCTTTTATTGGCTTTGTCCCAGGCCACCTCTTCAAACTCCTCCTTTTGGCAGAGACAGGACTCCTGCATCCCTCCCACTTGAGCAACTATAACATGGCGCCTGTGTGGAGCTGAGGCAGTGCTGCACTGTACGAGGTACTGGCTTCCCGATGACACGTTAAACCAAATGCCCTCGCAGGTGAACGTAAAAACCTCGGCAGTACTACTCAAAGAAGAGCAAGCAGGTTCTCTCCAACTCCCTCACAAAAATTGATCCATCGACTGACATCAGAAAAGCATTTCCTGGTCATTATACAATTGCTACTTGTGGGATCTTGCTGTGGACAAACTGACTGCCATGTTTCCGATGCTCTAACAGTGGGTTGCAAAGCTCCTTTTGAAATCCTGCTCATTTAAAGTGTGCGCCTTCCTTTCTTCCTCATCCCTTTCTTCCCTCAATAAAGTACTGAAAGAATATACTCACGTGTTTTCTGGTACATTCATGTTGGTCTGGCCACAATCTAACAGCCACTTCAGCTGAAACCCAAAGGACACTGCCACGTGGTGTAATGATGTCTGTCACACTGCAAAATCATCTTGGTCACCCAGCCGAAACAAACAACAAACTGAGTGTGTAACGAGTACAAAAACGTGATAAAAAGCAATGTTTTGCCCTTTGCTCTGCCAATGGTACAGATATCGGGGGTTTGTGTTTTGCAAAAAGATCACATGTTCTTGCAGTCTACATTTCCTCTCTATTCTTGTGCAACTTCAGCAGCTGGTGTTCTTTGACTGGCTCAATCCCTGGAATGTGGGCTCCATTGCTAAAAGATGTTGAAAGAGTTGATTTTACCAACACCTCCTTGTCACTCCTGCTGCTGTTGAATACAGCTGCTCTCTGCAGACATGAATTCGCCTGAAATTAGGAACTCGAGCTCGCAACATGTCAGTGGCAATCAGTTGCAGACATTATTGATTTTAAATGATTGGCAAAAGAAAAAGCGAGACGGCGAAACGATTTTCACAGAGGGCTTTTATGATCTGAAATGATGACCTTAAAGTGGTAGAGCGTGCAAAGATTTTCAAAAGGCACTTAGACAAGGAAGCAGAGAGGATTAATTTGCAGGGCTACAAGAAAGCAGCAGGAGACTGGTGTGTATTAGTCTAATCAGCCTGATAGCTGGCTTTGATGCTGTTTTCATACAATCCCTTCAGTGCAGAAAGAGGCCATTTGGCCCATCAAGTCTGCACTGACCCTCGGAACAGCATCTCACCAGACCGCCCCCCGCCCCCCATTCCTATAACCCTACATTTAGCACAGCCAACCCACCGAACCTAACCTACCCAAATTTGGACTGTGGGAGCAAACCCACGCTGACACGGGGAGGATGTGCAAACTCCACCCAGACAGTTGCCCGAGGCTGGAATATGAACCCGGAACCCTGGTGCTGTGAGGCAGCAGTGCTAAACACTGAGCCACTGTGCCGCCCAAACTTGATTGCAAGTTGATGTCTTTCAATGTTTAAAATGTTTATAAATCATATTTATAATCAGAAAGCAAGCAGTGAGAATGGCAGGTATATCATGCTCTCATCAACATTCTCCCTCAATGAATGCTACTGAAGGAAGATGACACATTGACTAATTTCTCCCTTATTAAAACCTGTGTCAATTTTAGCTTTTGGCTCTCGAAGAAGCACTGGTCTTACATAGCTTCAGGCAAATTAAATTGGATTACTTGCACTGGCAGCCAAAGAAAGGCTATTTTATTAAAGACTCCTGCTGATCCATGTGTCCAGAGTAAATGTGCGTCAGTATTGGAAAGATGTTGTGTAACCTGACAGGGTTCAGAAAAGATTTACAAGGATGTTGCCAGGGTTGGAGGATTTGAGCTACAGGGAGAGGCTGAACAGGCTGGGGCTGTTTCCCTGGAGCATCGGAGGCTGAGGGGTGACCTTACAGAGGTTTACAAAATTTTGAGGGGCATGGATAGGATAAATAGACAAAGTCTTTTCCCTGGGGTCGGGGAGTCCAGAACTAGAGGGCATAGGTTTAGGGTGAGAGGGGAAAGATATAAAAGAGACCTAAGGGGCAACTTTTTCACACAGAGGGTGGAACGTGTATGGAATGAGCTGCCAGAGGAAGTGGTGGAGGCTGGTACAATTGCAACATTTCAAAGGCTTTTGGATGGGTATATGAATAGGAAGGGTTTGGAGGGATATGGGCCGGGTGCTGGCAGGTGGGATTAGATTGGGTTGGGATATCTGGTCGGCATGGACGGGTTGGACCGAAGGGTCTGTTTCCATGATGTACATCTCTATGACTCCATGGTTACCCATGTCTCTGATGTACAGAGGATAGGTTTAACCTCTAAACCTCCTTACCTGTTACTACCAGAAATTGCTGAGGGACTCCCTACAGATACTGACGCACTCTCCAAAGGACCCTCTACAGATACTGGCACACTCCACAATGGACTCTCTACAGATACTGACACACTCCCCAAGGGACTCTCTACAGATACTGACACACTCCCCAAGGGACTCCCTACAGATACTGACGCACTCTCCAAAGGACCCTCTACAGATACTGACACACTCCACAATGGACTCTCTACAGATACTGACACACTCCCCAAGGGACTCTCTACAGATACTGACACACTCCCCAAGGGACCCTCGACACATACTGACACACTCCCCAAAGGGACCCTCTACAGATACTGACACACTCCCCAAAGGGACCCTCTACAGATACTGACACACTCCCCAAAGGACCCTCTACAGATACTGACGCTCTCCCCAAGGGACCCTCGACACATACTGACACACTCCCCAAGGGACTCTCTACAGATACTGACACACTCCCCAAGGGACCCTCTACAGATACTGGCACACTCCCCAAGGGACTCTCTATAGATACTGACACACTCCCCAAGGGACCCTCGACACATACTGACACACTCCCCAAAGGGACCCTCTACAGATACTGACACACTCCCCAAAGGGACCCTCTACAGATACTGACACACTCCCCAAAGGACCCTCTACAGATACTGGCACACTTCCCAAGGGACTCTCTACAGATACTGACACACTCCCCAAAGGGACCCTCTACAGATACTGACACACTCCCCAAAGGACCCTCTACAGATACTGACACACTCCCCAAGGGACTCTTTACAGATACTGACACACTCCCCAAGGGACCCTCGACACATACTGACACACTCCCCAAGGGACTCTCTATAGATACTGACACTCTCCCCAAGGGACTCTCTATAGATACTGACACACTCCCCAAGGGACTCTCTACAGATACTGACACACTCCCCAAGGGACTCTCTACAGATACTGCCACACTCTCCAAAGGACCCTCTACAGATACTGGCACACTCCACAATGGACTCTCTACAGATACTGACGCTCTCCCCAAGGGACCCTCGACACATACTGACACACTCCCCAAGGGACTCTCTACAGATACTGACACACTCCCCAAGGGACCCTCTACAGATACTGACACACTCCCCAAGTGACTCTCTACAGATACTGCCACACTCCCCAAAGGACCCTCTACAGATACTGGCACACTCCACAATGGACTCTCTACAGATACTGACGCTCTCCCCAAGGGACCCTCGACACATACTGACACACTCCCCAAGGGACTCTCTACAGATACTGACACACTCCCCAAGGGACCCTCTACAGATACTGACACACTCCCCAAGGGACTCTCTACAGATACTGACACACTCCCCAAGGGACCCTCGACACATACTGACACACTCCCCAAAGGGACTCTCGACAGATACTGACACACTCCCCAAAGGACCCTCTACAGATACTGGCACACTTCCCAAGGGACTCTCTACAGATACTGACACACTCCCCAAGGGACTCTCTGCAGATACTGACACAATCCCCAAGGGACTCTCTACAGATACTGACACACTCTCCAAGGGACCCTCTACAGATACTGACACACACCCCAAGGGACCCTGTACAGATACTGACACACTCCCCAAGGGACCCTCTACAGATACTGACACACTCCCCAAGGGACTCTCTACAGATACTGACGCACTCTCTAAGGGAGCCTCTACAGATACAGACACACTCCCCAAGGGTCCCTCTACATATACTGACACACTCCCCAAGGGACCCTCCACAGATACTGAAACACTCTCCCAGGGACCCTCCACAGATACTGACACACGCTCCAAGGGACTCTCTACAGGTACTGGCACAATACTCACGAGACTCTGTACAGATACTGGCACACTCCCCAAGGCACCCTACACAGATACTGACACACTCCCCAAGGGACCCTCTACAGACACTGACACACTCCACAAGGGACTCTCTACAGACACTGACACACTCTCCAAAGGACCCTCTACAGATACTGACACACTCTCCAAGGGACTCTCTACAGATACTGACACACTCCCCAAGGGACTCTCTACAGACACTGACACACTCTCCAAAGGACCCTCTACAGATACTGACACACTCTCCAAGGGACTCTCTACAGATACTGACACACTCCCCAAGGGACTCTCTACAGATACTGACACACTCCCCAAGGGACCCTCTACAGATACTGACACACTCCCCAAGGGACTCTCTACAGATACTGACACACTCCCCAAGGGACCCTCCACAGATACTGACACACTCCCCAAGGGACTCTCTACAGATACTGACACACTCCACAATGGACCCTCTACAGATACTGACACACTCTCCAAGGGACTCTCTACAGATACTGACACACTCTCCAAGGGACCCTCTACAGATACTGACACACTCCCCAAGGGACTCTCTACAGATACTGACACACTCCCCAAGGGACTCTCTACAGATACTGACACACTCCCCAAGGGACCCTCCACAGATACTGACACACTCCCCAAGGGACCCTCTACAGATACTGACACACTCCCCAAGGGACTCTCTACAGATACTGACACACTCCCCAAGGGACTCTCTACAGATAATGACACACTCCCCAGGGGACCCTCTACAGATACTGACACACTCCCCAAGGGTCCCTCTACATATACTGACACACTCCCCAATGGACCCTCCACATATACTGACACACTCTCCAAGGGACTCTCTACAGATACTGACACACTCCCCAAGGGTCCCTCTACATATACTGACACACTCCCCAAGGGACTCTCTACAGATACTGACACACTCTCCAAGGGACTCTCTACAGATACTGACACACTCCCCAAGGGTCCCTCTACATATACTGGCACACTCCCCAAGGGACTCTCTACAGATACTGACACACTCCCCAAGGGACCCTCAACAGTCGGTACGTTCAGCAAACACTCGAGTCTCTATCATTTCTGTTTTTTAGTTGTCAGTCACCCAAGGGGGCATGAAGTCTCCAAGAAAAGCTGCTCACCATCAAAATGTTGGAGCGACAGTGGATACCTGTTCTTTTGACAGGTGGTTATGTGTTGCACAAAAGGATAGTTTACATTTCTGATTTGAGGCGATGTCTTGATACTGAGTTGTTAAATGAAGTCGACTCTGCGAACCAAGTACAATGGCAGACGTGGGAAGGGAAAGTGACACTTGGAGACATGGCAGTGTTGACTTGCGTATGTTCTAGCATACCACAATTGGCATGCATGACCAACTCTTACTGCACAGGGGAAAGTCAGGGTAGCGAAAGAGATGAGCAAATGGATACATGGAGTGTTCTGTGTCATCATGTTCAGTGACATCATGAAGAGAGGAATATATACGCACAGGGGCGTTGCCTCGACTCGCCATCCCAGCTTTCCATTGTCCTTTCATTCAGACAGAATCGGAAGATTACCAAAATAAATTGTTGTCCCCTTTGGGATTTGGTATTCTTGAACCTCTGTCCTGATGACAGCAGGATGTCCTATCAGCATCCTTAATTAAAAGCAAAATACTGCAGATACCAGAAATCTGACACACAAATGGAAGGTGGCTGGAGAAACTCAGCATGGGTCTGGTCGCATTTGCGGAGAGAGAAACAGAGTTAACGTTCCGAATCTGGTGAGACTCTTTTCAAAAATCCTGAAGTTCTGAAGAAGAGTCATATTGCACATGAGTTGTTCACTGAACATCCCTCTCCACAGATGTTGCCCGACCTGCTGAGTTTCTCCAGCACTTTCCGTACACAATCCTCCAGCTGAGGTCTAACAAGGGTCTCGTTCAACATCACCTCCCAGCTCTTGTTCTCTATGTCCCTATTAATAAAGCTGAGGACACTGTGTGCTTTATTAACTGCTCTCTCCACCTGTCCTGCCACCTTAATGATCTGTACCCAGATACACCCAGCTCCCTCTGCTCCTGTACCCCTTTTCGAATTGTACTTGGTGTTTCAATATTAATTACATTCAACTTTGCTCAGAAACAAGGATGGGGCCTGTTGCGAGGTTTTCAGTTGGTTATTCAAAACAGTTCTAGAGTCATTTCAGAGCAGTTTGTAGGTTACAGTTGCGAGAGAAACACGGGATGGGGGAGGAGGGGTCACAGTTTATAGGTAGGACTGAAAGGGGGAGAAATGTCTTCACCCAGGGAATGGGGAGCCTGTGGAATTCCCTGTCACAGAAAGTGGTTGAGGCAAAAACATGGAATGTTTTCAAGAAGAAGTTAGATATAGCTCTTCGGGTTAAAGGGATCAAAGGGTACGGGGGGGAGAAAGCAGGAACAGGATACTGAGATTGCATGA
>NC_092791.1:29600522-29703022 GCF_047496795.1 Chiloscyllium punctatum | reverse complement strand
CTGCCCTGTCCCTCAGTCAGAGATACCAGACTCACTGTGCTGCTGCCCTGTACCTCAGTCAGAGATACCAGGCTCACTGTGCTGCTGCCCTGTCCCTCAGTCAAAGATACCAGGCTCACTGTGCTGCTGCCTTGTCCCTCAGACAGAGATACCAGACTCACTGTGCTGCTGCCCTGTCCATCAGTCAGAGATACCAGACTCACTGTGCTGCTGCCCTGTCCCTCAACAGAGATACCAGACTCACTGTGCTGCTGCCCTGTCCCTCAGTCAGAGATACCAGACTCACTGTACTGCTGCCCTGTCCCTCAGTCAGAGATACCAGGCTTACTGTTCTGCTGCCCTGTCCCTCAGTCAGAGATACCAGGCTCACTGTGCTGCTGCCTTGTCCCTCAGTCAGAGATACCAGGCTCACTGTGCTGCTGCCTTGTCCCTCAGTCAGAGATACCAGACTCACTGTGCTGCTGCCCTGTCCCTCAGTCAGAGATACCAGGCTCACTGTGCTGCTGCCCTGTCCCTCAGTCAGAGATACCAGGCTCACTGTGCTGCTGCCTTGTCCCTCAGTCAGTGATACCAGACTCACTGTGCTGCTGCCTTGTCCCTCAGTCAGAGACACCAGGCTCACTGTGCTGCTGCCTTGTCCCTCTGTCAGAGATACCAGGCACACTGTGCTGCTGCCTTGTCCCTCAGTCAGAGATACCAGGCACACTGTGCTGCTGCCTTGTCCCTCAGTCAGAGATACCAGTCTCACTGTGCTGCTGCCCTGTCCCTCAGTCAGAGATACCAGGCTAACTGTGCTGCTGCCTTGTCCCTCAGTCAGAGACACCAGGCTCACTGTGCTGCTGCCTTGTCCCTCTGTCAGAGATACCAGGCACACTGTGCTGCTGCCTTGTCCCTCAGTCAGAGATACCAGGCTCACTTGTCTGCTGCCCTGTCCCTCAGTCAGAGATACCAGACTCACTGTGCTGCTGCCTTGTCTCTCTGTCAGAGATACCAGGCTCACTGTGCTGCTGCCTTGTCCCTCAGTCAGAGATACCAGGCTCACTGTGCTGCTGCCCTGTCCCTCTGTCAGTGATACCAGACTCACTGTGCTGCTGCCCTGTCCCTCAGTCAGAGATACCAGGCTCACTGTGCTGCTGCCCTGTCCCTCAGTCAGAGATACCAGGCTCACTGTGCTGCTGCCTTGTCCCTCAGTCAGAGATACCAGGCTCACTGTGCTGCTGCCCTGTCCCTCTGTCAGTGATACCAGGCTCACTGTGCTGCTGCCTTGTCCCTCAGTCAGAGATACCAGGCTCACTGTGCTGCTGCCCTGTCCCTCAGTCAGAGATACCAGGCTCACTGTGCTGCTGCCCTGTCCCTCAGTCAGAGATACCAGGCTCACTGTGCTGCTGCCTTGTCGCTTCTCAGTGATACCCGACTCACTGTGCTGCTGCCCTGTCCCTCAGTCAGAGATACCAGGCTCACTGTGCTGCTGCCTTGTCGCTTCTCAGTGATACCCGACTCACTGCGCTGCTGCCCTGTCCCTCAGTCAGAGATACCAGACTCACTGTGCTGCTGCCCTGTCCCTCAGTCAGAGATACCAGGCTCACTGTGCTGCTGCCCTGTCCCTCAGTCAGAGATACCAGGCTCACTGTGCTGCTGCCCTGTCCCTCAGTCAGAGATACCAGGCTTACTGTGCTGCTGCCCTGTCCCTCAGCCAGAGATACCAGGCTCACTGTGCTGCTGCCTTGTCGCTTCTCAGTGATACCCGACTCACTGTGCTGCTGCCTTGTCCCTGAGTCAGAGATACCAGACTGACTCTGCTGCTGCCCTGTCCCTCAGTCAGAGATACCAGGCTCACTGTGCTGCTGCCTTATCCCTCAGTCAAAGATACCAGACTCACTGTGCTGCTGCCCTGTCCCTAAGTCAGAGATACCAGACTCACTGTGCTGCTGCCTTTTCCCTCAGTCAGAGATACCAGGCTCACTGTGCTGCTGCACTGTCCCTCAGTCTGAGATACCAGACTCACTGTGCTCCTGCCTTGTCCCTCAGTCAGAGATACCGGGCTCACTGTGCTCCTGCCTTGTCCCTCAGTCAGAGATACCAGACTCACTGTGCTCCTGCCTTGTCGCTCAGTCAGAGATACCGGGCTCACTGTGCTCCTTCCTTATCCCTCAGTCAGAGATACCCGGATGACTGTGCTCCTGCCTTGTCCCTCAGTCAGAGGTACCAGGCTCACTGTGCTGCTGCCCTGTCCCTCAGCCAGAGATACCAGGCTCACTGTGCTGCTGCCTTGTCGCTTCTCAGTGATACCCGACTCACTGTGCTGCTGCCTTGTCCCTGAGTCAGAGATACCAGACTCACTCTGCTGCTGCCCTGTCCCTCAGTCAGAGATACCAGGCTCACTGTGCTGCTGCCTTATCCCTCAGTCAAAGATACCAGACTCACTGTGCTGCTGCCCTGTCCCTAAGTCAGAGATACCAGACTCACTGTGCTGCTGCCTTATCCCTCAGTCAGAGATACCAGGCTCACTGTGCTGCTGCACTGTCCCTCAGTCTGAGATACCAGACTCACTGTGCTCCTGCCTTGTCCCTCAGTCAGAGATACCGGGCTCACTGTGCTCCTGCCTTGTCCCTCAGTCAGAGATACCAGACTCACTGTGCTCCTGCCTTGTCCCTCAGTCAGAGATACCGGGCTCACTGTGCTCCTTCCTTATCCCTCAGTCAGAGATACCCGGATGACTGTGCTCCTGCCTTGTCCCTCAGTCAGAGATACCAGGCTCACTGTGCTGCTGCCCTGTTCCTCAGTCAGAGATACCAGGCTCACGGTGCTGCTGCCCTGTCCCTCAGTCAGAGATACCAGGCTCACTGTGCTGCTGCCTTGTCCCTCAGTCAGAGATACCGTGCTCACTGCGCTGCTGCCTTTTCCCTCAGTCAGAGATACCAGGCTCACTGTGCTGCTGCCCTGTCCCTCACTCAGATACCAGGCTCACAGTGCTGCTGCGCTGTCCCTCTGTCAGTGATACCAGGCTCACTGTGCTGCTGCCCTGTCCCTCAGTCAGAGAGACCAGGCTCACTGTGCTGCTGCCCTGTCCCTCAGTCAGAGATACCAGGCTCACTGTGGTGCTGTCCTGTCCCTCAGTCAGAGATACCAGACTCACTGTGCTGCTGCCCTGTCCCTCAGTCAGAGATACCAGGCTCAATGTGCTGCTGCCCCGTTCCTCAGTCAGAGATACCACACTCACTGTGCTGCTGCCCTGTCCCTCAGTCAGAGATACCAGACTCACTCTGCTGCTGCTCTGTCCCTCAGTCAGAGATACCAGGCTCACTGTGCTGCTGCCCTGTCCCTCAGTCAGAGATACCAGGCTCACTGTGCTGCTGCCTTTTCCCTCAGTCAGAGATACCAGGCTCACTGTGCTGCTGCCCTGTCCCTCACTCAGATACCAGGCTCACTGTGCTGCTGCCCTGTCCATCAGTCAGAGATACCAGACTCACTGTGCTGCTGCCCTGTCCCTCAGTCAGAGATACCAGACTCACTGTGCTGCTGCCCTGTCCCTCAGTCAGAGATACCAGACTCACTGTACTGCTGCCCTGTCCCTCAGTCAGAGATACCAGGCTTACTGTTCTGCTGCCCTGTCCCTCAGTCAGAGATACCAGGCTCACTGTGCTGCTGCCTTGTCCCTCAGTCAGAGATACCAGGCTCACTGTGCTGCTGCCTTGTCCCTCAGTCAGAGATACCAGACTCACTGTGCTGCTGCCCTGTCCCTCAGTCAGAGATACCAGGCTCACTGTGCTGCTGCCCTGTCCCTCAGTCAGAGATACCAGGCTCACTGTGCTGCTGCCTTGTCCCTCAGTCAGTGATACCAGACTCACTGTGCTGCTGCCTTGTCCCTCAGTCAGAGACACCAGGCTCACTGTGCTGCTGCCTTGTCCCTCTGTCAGAGATACCAGGCACACTGTGCTGCTGCCTTGTCCCTCAGTCAGAGATACCAGGCACACTGTGCTGCTGCCTTGTCCCTCAGTCAGAGATACCAGTCTCACTGTGCTGCTGCCCTGTCCCTCAGTCAGAGATACCAGGCTAACTGTGCTGCTGCCTTGTCCCTCAGTCAGAGACACCAGGCTCACTGTGCTGCTGCCTTGTCCCTCTGTCAGAGATACCAGGCACACTGTGCTGCTGCCTTGTCCCTCAGTCAGAGATACCAGGCTCACTTGTCAGCTGCCCTGTCCCTCAGTCAGAGATACCAGACTCACTGTGCTGCTGCCTTGTCTCTATGACAGAGATACCAGGCTCACTGTGCTGCTGCCCTGTCCCTCAGTCAGAGATACCAGGCTCACTGTGCTGCTGCCTTGTCGCTTCTCAGTGATACCCGACTCACGGTGCTGCTGCCTTGTCCCTGAGTCAGAGATACCAGGCTCACTGTGCTGCTGCCCTGTCCCTCAGTCAGAGATACCAGGCTCACTGTGCTGCTGCCTTATCCCTCAGTCAGAGATACCAGACTCACTGTGCTGCTGCCCTGTCCCTCAGTCAGAGATACCAGACTCACTGTGCTGCTGCCTTATCCCTCAGTCAGAGATGCCAGGCTCACTGTGCTGCTGCCTTGTCCCTCAGTCAGAGATACCAGTCTCACTGTGCTGCTGCCCTGTCCCTCAGTCAGAGATACCAGACTCACTGTGCTGCTGCCCTGTCCCTCAGTCAGAGATACCAGGCTCACTGTGCTGCTGCCCTGTCCCTCAGTCAGAGATACCAGGCTCACTGTGCTGCTGCCCTGTCCCTCAGTCAGAGATACCAGGCTCACTGTGCTGCTGCCCTGTCCCTCAGCCAGAGATACCAGGCTCACTGTGCTGCTGCCTTGTCGCTTCTCAGTGATACCCGACTCACTGTGCTGCTGCCTTGTCCCTGAGTCAGAGATACCAGACTCACTCTGCTGCTGCCCTGTCCCTCAGTCAGAGATACCAGGCTCACTGTGCTGCTGCCTTATCCCTCAGTCAGAGATACCAGACTCACTGTGCTGCTGCCCTGTCCCTAAGTCAGAGATACCAGACTCACTGTGCTGCTGCCTTATCCCTCAGTCAGAGATACCAGGCTCACTGTGCTGCTGCACTGTCCCTCAGTCTGAGATACCAGACTCACTGTGCTCCTGCCTTGTCCCTCAGTCAGAGATACCGGGCTCACTATGCTCCTGCCTTGTCCCTCAGTCAGAGATACCAGAATCACTGTGCTCCTGCCTTGTCCCTCAGTCAGAGATACCGGGCTCACTGTGCTCCTTCCTTATCCCTCAGTCAGAGATACCCGGATGACTGTGCTCCTGCCTTGTCCCTCAGTCAGAGATACCAGGCTCACTGTGCTGCTGCCCTGTCCCTCAGTCAGAGATACCAGGCTCACTGTGCTGCTGCCCTGTTCCTCAGTCAGAGATACCAGGCTCACGGTGCTGCTGCCCTGTCCCTCAGTCAGAGATACCAGGCTCACTGTGCTGCTGCATTGTCCCTCAGTCAGAGATACCATGCTCACTGCGCTGCTGCCCTGTCCCTCAGTCAGAGATACCGGGCTCACTGTGCTGCTGCCCTGTCCCTCAGTCAGAGATACCAGGCTTACTGTGCTGCTGCCCTGTCCCTCAGCCAGAGATACCAGGCTCACTGTGCTGCTGCCTTGTCGCTTCTCAGTGATACCCGACTCACTGTGCTGCTGCCCTGTCCCTCAGTCAGAGAGACCAGGCTCACTGTGCTGCTGCCGTGTCCCTCAGTCAGAGATACCAGGCTCACTGTGCTGCTGCCTTGTCCCTCAGTCAGAGATACCAGGCTCACTGTGCTGCTGCCCTGTCCCTAAGCCAGAGATACCAGGCTCACTGTGCTGCTGCCCTGTCCCTCAGTCAGAGATACCAGGCTCACTGTGGTGCTGTCCTGTCCCTCAGTCAGAGATACCAGGCCCAATGTGCTGCTGTCCTGTCCGTCAGTCAGAGATACCAGACTCACTGTGCTGCTGCCCTGTCCCTCAGTCAGAGATACCAGGCTCACTGTGCTGCTGCCCCGTTCCTCAGTCAGAGATACCAGGCTCACTGTGCTGCTGCCCTGTCCCTCAGTCAGAGATACCAGGCTCACTGTGCTGCTGCCCTGTCCCTCAGTCAGAGATACCAGGCTCACTGTGCTGCTGCCTTTTCCCTCAGTCAGAGATACCAGGCTCACTGTGCTGCTGCCCTGTCCCTCAGTCAGAGATACCAGGCTCACTGTGCTGCTGCCCTGTCCCTCACTCAGATACCAGGCTCACTGTGCTGCTGCCCTGTCCCTCACTCAGATACCAGGCTCACTGTGCTGCTGCCTTGTCCCTCCGTCAGAGATACCAGGCTCACTGTGCTGCTGCCCTGTCCCTCACTCAGATACCAGGCTCACTGTGCTGCTGCCCTGTCCCTCACTCAGATACCAGGCTCACTGTGCTGCTGCCTTGTCCCTCCGTCAGAGATACCAGACTCACTGTGCTGCTGCGCTGTCCCTCTGTCAGTGATACCAGGCTCACTGTGCTGCTGCCCTGTCCCTCAGTCAGAGATACCAGGCTCACTGTGCTGCTGCCTTGTCCCTCCGTCAGAGATACCAGACTCACTGTGCTGCTGCGCTGTCCCTCTGTCAGTGATACCAGGCTCACTGTGCTGCTGCCCTGTCCCTCAGTCAGAGATACCAGGCTCACTGTGCTGCTGGCCTGTCCCTCAGTCAGAGATACCAGGCTCACTGTGCTGCTGCCTTGTCCCTCAGTCAGAGATACCAGACTCACTGTGCTGCTGGCCTGTCCCTCAGTCAGAGATACCAGACTCACTGTGCTGCTGGCCTGTCCCTCAGTCAGATATACCAGGCTCACTGTGCTGCTGCCTTGTCCCTCAGTCAGATATACCAGGCTCACTGTGCTGCTGGCCTGTCCCTCAGTCAGATATACCAGGCTCACTGTGCTGCTGCCCTGTCCCTCAGTCAGAGATACCAGGCTCACTGTGCTGCTGTCCTGTCCCTCAGTCAGAGATACCAGGCTCACTGTGCTGCTGCCCTGTCCCTCAGTCAGAGATACCAGGCTCACTGTGCTGCTGCCCTGTCCCTCAGTCAGAGATACCAGGCTCACTGTGCTGCTGCCCTGTCCCTCAGTCAGTGATACCAGACTCACTGTGCTGATGCCCTGTCCCTCAGTCAGTGATACCAGGCTCACTGTGCTGCTGCCCTGTCCCTAAGCCAGAGATACCAGGCTCACTGTGCTGCTGCCCTGTCCCTCATTCAGAGATACCAGGCTCACTGTGCTGCTGCCCTGTCCCTAAGCTAGAGATACCAGGCTCACTGTGCTGCTGCCCTGTCCCTCATTCAGAGATACCAGACTCACTGTGCTGCTGCGCTGTCCCTCAGTCAGAGATACCAGGCTTACAGTGCTGCTGCCCTGTCCCTCAGCCAGAGATACCAGGCTCACTGTGCTGCTGCCTTGTCGCTTCTCAGTGATACCCGACTCACTGTGCTGCTGCCCTGTCCCTCAGTCAGAGAGACCAGGCTCACTGTGCTGCTGCCGTGTCCCTCAGTCAGAGATACCAGGCTCACTGTGCTGCTGCCTTTTCCCTCAGTCAGAGATACCAGGCTCACTGTGCTGCTGCCCTGTCCCTCATTCAGAGATACCAGACTCACTGTGCTGATGCCCTGTCCCTCAGCCAGAGATACCAGGCTCACTGTGCTGCTGCCCTATCCCACAGTCAGAGATACCAGACTCACTGTGCTGCTGCCTTGTCTCTCTGACAGAGATACCAGGCTCACTGTGCTGCTGCCCTGTCCCTCAGTCAGAGATATCAGACTCACTGTGCTGCTGCCTTGTCTCTCTGTCAGAGATACCAGGCTCACTGTGCTGCTGCCCTGTCCCTCAGTCAGAGATACCAGGCTCACTGTGCTGCTGCCTTGTCGCTTCTCAGTGATACCCGACTCACTGTGCTGCTGCCCTGTCCCTCAGTCAGAGAGACCAGGCTCACTGTGCTGCTGCCGTGTCCCTCAGTCAGAGATACCAGGCTCACTGTGCTGCTGCCTTTTCCCTCAGTCAGAGATACCAGGCTCACTGTGCTGCTGCCCTGTCCCTAAGTCAGAGATACCAGACTCACAGTGCTGCTGCGCTGTCCCTCTGTCAGTGATACCAGACTCACTGTGCTGCTGCCTTGTCCCTCAGTCAGAGATACCAGACTCACTGTGCTGCTGCCCTGTCCCTCAGTCAGAGATACCAGGCTCACTGTGCTGCTGCCCGGTCCCTCAGTCAGTGATACCAGACTCACTGTGCTGCTGCCTTGTCCCTCAGTCAGAGATACCAGGCTCACTGTGCTGCTGGCCTGTCCCTCAATCAGAGAACCAGGCTCACTGTGCTGCTGCCTTGTCCCTCAGACAGAGATACCAGACTCACTGTGCTGCTGCCCTGTCCCTCAGTCAGAGATACCAGACTCACTGTGCTGCTGCCCTGTCCCTCAGTCAGAGATACCAGACTCACTGTGCTGCTGCCCTGTCCCTCAGTCAGAGATACCAGACTCACTGTGCTGCTGCCCTGTCCCTCAGTCAGAGATACCAGGCTTACTGTTCTGCTGCCCTGTCCCTCAGTCAGAGATACCAGGCTCACTGTGCTGCTGCCTTGTCACTCAGTCAGAGATACCAGGCTAACTGTGCTGCTGCCTTGTCCCTCAGTCAGAGACACCAGGCTCACTGTGCTGCTGCCTTGTCCCTCTGTCAGAGATACCAGGCACACTGTGCTGCTGCCTTGTCCCTCAGTCAGAGATACCAGGCTCACTTGTCTGCTGCCCTGTCCCTCAGTCAGAGATACCAGACTCACTGTGCTGCTGCCTTGTCTCTATGACAGAGATACCAGACTCACTGTGCTGCTGCCTTGTCCCTCAGTCAGAGATACCAGACTCACTGTGCTGCTGCCTTGTCTCTATGACAGAGATACCAGACTCACTGTGCTGCTGCCCTGTCCCTCAGTCAGAGATACCAGACTCATTGTGCTGCTTCCCTGTCCCTCAGTCAGAGATACCAGGCTCACAGTGCTGCTGCGCTGTCCCTCTGTCAGTGATACCAGGCTCACTGTGCTGCTGCCCTGTCCCTCAGTCAGAGAGACCAGGCTCACTGTGCTGCTGCCCTGTCCCTCAGTCAGAGATACCAGGCTCACTGTGCTGCTGCCTTGTCCCTCAGTCAGAGATACCAGACTCACTGTGCTGCTGCGCTGTCCCTCTGTCAGTGATACCAGACTCACTGTGCTGCTGCCTTGTCCCTCAGTCAGAGATACCAGGCTCACTGTGGTGCTGTCCTGTCCCTCAGTCAGAGATACCAGGCCCAATGTGCTGCTGTCCTGTCCGTCAGTCAGAGATACCAGACTCACTGTGCTGCTGCCCTGTCCCTCAGTCAGAGATACCAGGCTCACTGTGCTGCTGCCCCGTTCCTCAGTCAGAGATACCACACTCACTGTGATGCTGCTCTGTCCCTCAGTCAGAGATACCAGACTCACTGTGCTGCTGCCTTGTCCCTCCGTCAGAGATACCAGACTCACTGTGCTGCTGCGCTGTCCCTCTGTCAGTGATACCAGGCTCACTGTGCTGCTGCCCTGTCCCTCAGTCAGAGATACCAGGCTCACTGTGCTGCTGGCCTGTCCCTCAGTCAGAGATACCAGGCTCACTGTGCTGCTGCCTTGTCCCTCAGTCAGAGATACCAGGCACACTGTGCTGCTGCCCTGTCCCTAAGCCAGAGATACCAGGCTCACTGTGCTGCTGCCCTGTCCCTAAGCCAGAGATACCAGGCTCACTGTGCTGCTGCCCTGTCCCTCAGTCAGAGATACCGGGCTCACTGTGCTGCTGCCCTGTCCCTCATTCAGAGATACCAGGCTCACTGTGCTGCTGCCTTGTCCCTCAGTCAGAGATACCAGGCACACTGTGCTGCTGCCCTGTCCCTAAGCCAGAGATACCAGGCTCACTGTGCTGCTGCCCTGTCCCTAAGCCAGAGATACCAGGCTCACTGTGCTGCTGCCCTGTCCCTCAGTCAGAGATACCAGGCTCACTGTGCTGCTGCCTTGTCCCTCAGTCAGAGATACCAGGCTCACTGTGCTGCTGCCCTGTCCCTCAGTCAGAGATACCAGGCTCACTGTGCTGCTGCCTTGTCCCTCAGTCAGAGATACCAGGCTCACTGTGCTGCTGCCCTGTCCCTCAGTCAGTGATACCAGACTCACTGTGCTGCTGCCCTGTCCCTCAGTCAGAGATACCAGACTCACTGTGCTGCTGCCCTGTCCCTCAGTCAGAGATACCAGGCTTACTGTTCTGCTGCCCTGTCCCTCAATCAGAGAACCAGGCTCACTGTGCTGCTGCCTTGTCCCTCAGACAGAGATACCAGACTCACTGTGCTGCTGCCCTGTCCCTCAGTCAGAGATACCAGACTCACTGTGCTGCTGCCCTGTCCCTCAGTCAGAGATACCAGACTCACTGTGCTGCTGCCCTGTCCCTCAGTCAGAGATACCAGACTCACTGTGCTGCTGCCCTGTCCCTCAGTCAGAGATACCAGGCTTACTGTTCTGCTGCCCTGTCCCTCAGTCAGAGATACCAGGCTCACTGTGCTGCTGCCTTGTCACTCAGTCAGAGATACCAGGCTCACTGTGCTGCTGCCTTGTCCCTCAGTCAGAGATACCAGACTCACTGTGTTGCTGCCCTGTCCCTCAGTCAGAGATACCAGGCTCACTGTGCTGCTGCCCTGTCCCTCAGTCAGAGATACCAGGCTCACTGTGCTGCTGCCTTATCCCTCAGTCAGTGATACCAGACTCACTGTGCTGCTGCCTTGTCCCTCAGTCAGAGACACCAGGCTCACTGTGCTGCTGCCTTGTCCCTCTGTCAGAGATACCAGGCACACTGTGCTGCTGCCTTGTCCCTCAGTCAGAGATACCAGGCACACTGTGCTGCTGCCTTGTCCCTCAGTCAGAGATACCAGTCTCACTGTGCTGCTGCCCTGTCCCTCAGTCAGGGATACCAGGCTAACTGTGCTGCTGCCTTGTCCCTCAGTCAGAGATACCAGACTCACTGTGCTGCTGCCCTGTCCCTCAGTCAGAGATACCAGGCACACTGTGCTGCTGCCTTGTCCCTCAGTCAGAGATACCAGGCTCACTTGTCTGCTGCCCTGTCCCTCAGTCAGAGATACCAGACTCACTGTGCTGCTGCCCTGGCCCTCAGTCAGAGATACCAGGCTCACTGTGCTGCTGCCCTGTCCCTCAGTCAGAGATACCAGGCTCACTGTGCTGCTGCCCTGTTCCTCAGTCAGAGATACCGGGCTCACTGTGCTGCTGCCCTGTCCCTCAGTCAGAGATACCAGGCTTACTGTGCTGCTGCCCTGTCCCTCAGTCAGAGATACCGGGCTCACTGTGCTGCTGCCCTGTCCCTCAGTCAGAGATACCAGGCTTACTGTGCTGCTGCCCTGTCCCTCAGCCAGAGATACCAGGCTCACTGTGCTGCTGCCTTGTCGCTTCTCAGTGACACCCGACTCACTGTGCTGCTGCCTTGTCCCTGAGTCAGAGATACCAGACTCACTCTGCTGCTGCCCTGTCCCTCAGTCAGAGATACCAGGCTCACTGTGCTGCTGCCTTATCCCTCAGTCAGAGATACCAGACTCACTGTGCTGCTGCCCTGTCCCTAAGTCACAGATACCAGACTCACTGTGCTGCTGCCTTATCCCTCAGTCAGAGATACCAGGCTCACTGTGCTGCTGCACTGTCCCTCAGTCTGAGATACCAGACTCACTGTGCTCCTGCCTTGTCCCTCAGTCAGAGATACCGGGCTCACTGTGCTGCTGCCCTGTCCCTCAGTCAGAGATACCAGGCTCACTGTGCTGCTGCCCTGTCCCTCAGTCAGAGATACCAGGCACACTGTGCTGCTGCCTTGTCCCTCACTCAGATACCAGGCTCACTGTGCTGCTGCGCTGTCCCTCTGTCAGTGATACCAGGCTCACTGTGCTGCTGCCCTGTCCCTCAGTCAGAGATACCAGGCTCACTGTGCTGCTGCCCTGTCCCTCAATCAGAGATACCAGGCTCACTGTGCTGCTGGCCTGTCCCTCAGTCAGAGATACCAGGCTCACTGTGCTGCTGGCCTGTCCCTCAGTCAGAGATACCAGGCTCACTGTGCTGCTGCCTTGTCCCTCAGTCAGAGATACCAGGCACACTGTGCTGCTGCCCTGTCCCTAAGCCAGAGATACCAGGCTCACTGTGCTGCTGCCCTGTCCCTAAGCCAGAGATACCAGGCTCACTGTGCTGCTGCCTTGTCCCTCAGTCAGAGATACCAGGCTCACTGTGCTGCTGCCCTGTCCCTAAGCCAGAGATACCAGGCACACTGTGCTGCTGCCGTGTCCCTAAGCCAGAGATACCAGGCTCACTGTGCTGCTGCCCTGTCCCTAAGCCAGAGATACCAGACTCACTGTGCTGCTGCCCTGTCCCTCAGTCAGTGATACCAGGCTCACTGTGCTGCTGCCCTGTCCCTCAGTCAGAGATACCAGACTCACTGTGCTGCTGCCCTGTCCCTCAGTCATTGATACCAGGCTCACTGTGCTGCTGGCCTGTCCCTCAGTCAGAGATACCAGGCACACTGTGCTGCTGCCTTGTCCCTCAGTCAGAGATACCAGGCACACTGTGCTGCTGCCCTGTCCCTAAGCCAGAGATACCAGGCTCACTGTGCTGCTGCCCTGTCCCTAAGCCAGAGATACCAGGCTCACTGTGCTGCTGCCCTGTCCCTAAGCCAGAGATACCAGGCTCACTGTGCTGCTGCCTTGTCCCTCAGTCAGAGATACCAGGCTCACTGTGCTGCTGCCCTGTCCCTAAGCCAGAGATACCAGGCACACTGTGCTGCTGCCCTGTCCCTAAGCCAGAGATACCAGGCTCACTGTGCTGCTGCCCTGTCCCTAAGCCAGAGATACCAGACTCACTGTGCTGCTGCCCTGTCCCTCAGTCAGAGATACCAGGCTCACTGTGCTGCTGCCTTGTCCCTCAGTCAGAGATACCAGGCTCACAGTGCTGCTGCGCTGTCCCTCTGTCAGTGATACCAGACTCACTGTGCTGCTGCCTTGTCCCTCAGTCAGAGATACCAGACTCACTGTGCTGCTGCCCTGTCCCTCAGTCAGAGATACCAGGCTCACTGTGCTGCTGCCCTGTCCCTCAGTCAGTGATACCAGACTCACTTTGCTGCTGCCTTGTCCCTCAGTCAGAGATACCAGGCTCACTGTGCTGCTGGCCTGTCCCTCAATCAGAGAACCAGGCTCACTGTGCTGCTGCCTTGTCCCTCAGACAGAGATACCAGACTCACTGTGCTGCTGCCCTGTCCCTCAGTCAGAGATACCAGACTCACTGTGCTGCTGCCCTGTCCCTCAGTCAGAGATACCAGACTCACTGTGCTGCTGCCCTGTCCCTCAGTCAGAGATACCAGACTCACTGTGCTGCTGCCCTGTCCCTCAGTCAGAGATACCAGGCTTACTGTTCTGCTGCCCTGTCCCTCAGTCAGAGATACCAGGCTCACTGTGCTGCTGCCTTGTCACTCAGTCAGAGATACCAGGCTCACTGTGCTGCTGCCTTGTCCCTCAGTCAGAGATACCAGACTCACTGTGCTGCTGCCCTGTCCCTCAGTCAGAGATACCAGGCTCACTGTGCTGCTGCCCTGTCCCTCAGTCAGAGATACCAGGCTCACTGTGCTGCTGCCTTATCCCTCAGTCAGTGATACCAGACTCACTGTGCTGCTGCCTTGTCCCTCAGTCAGAGACACCAGGCTCACTGTGCTGCTGCCTTGTCCCTCTGTCAGAGATACCAGGC
This sequence comes from Chiloscyllium punctatum, assembly GCF_047496795.1. Lineage (NCBI taxonomy): Eukaryota > Metazoa > Chordata > Chondrichthyes > Orectolobiformes > Hemiscylliidae > Chiloscyllium > Chiloscyllium punctatum. The sequence goes on along the minus strand of NC_092791.1, from coordinate 29,689,243 downwards.
ACACTGTGCTGCTGCCTTGTCCCTCAGTCAGAGATACCAGGCACACTGTGCTGCTGCCTTGTCCCTCAGTCAGAGATACCAGTCTCACTGTGCTGCTGCCCTGTCCCTCAGTCAGGGATACCAGGCTAACTGTGCTGCTGCCCTGTCCCTCAGTCAGAGATACCAGACTCACTGTGCTGCTGCCCTGTCCCTCAGTCAGAGATACCAGGCACACTGTGCTGCTGCCTTGTCCCTCAGTCAGAGATACCAGGCTCACTTGTCTGCTGCCCTGTCCCTCAGTCAGAGATACCAGACTCACTGTGCTGCTGCCCTGTCCCTCAGTCAGAGATACCAGACTCACTGTGCTGCTGCCCTGGCCCTCAGTCAGAGATACCAGGCTCACTGTGCTGCTGCCCTGTCCCTCAGTCAGAGATACCAGGCTCACTGTGCTGCTGCCCTGTTCCTCAGTCAGAGATACCGGGCTCACTGTGCTGCTGCCCTGTCCCTCAGTCAGAGATACCAGGCTTACTGTGCTGCTGCCCTGTCCCTCAGTCAGAGATACCGGGCTCACTGTGCTGCTGCCCTGTCCCTCAGTCAGAGATACCAGACTCACTGTGCTGCTGCCTTATACCTCTGTCAGAGATACCAGGCTCACTGTGCTGCTGCACTGTCCCTCAGTCTGAGATACCAGACTCACTGTGCTCCTGCTCTGTCACTCAGTCAGAGATACCGGGCTCACTGTGCTGTTGCCCTGTCCCTCAGTCAGAGATACCAGGCTTACTGTGCTGCTGCCCTGTCCCTCAGCCAGAGATACCAGGCTCACTGTGCTGCTGCCTTGTCGCTTCTCAGTGATACCCGACTCACGGTGCTGCTGCCTTGTCCCTGAGTCAGAGATACCAGACTCACTCTGCTGCTGCCCTGTCCCTCAGTCAGAGATACCAGTCTCACTGTGCTGCTGCCCTGGCCCTCAGTCAGAGATACCAGGCTCACTGTGCTGCTGCCCTGTCCCTCAGTCAGAGATACCAGGCTCACTGTGCTGCTGCCCTGTTCCTCAGTCAGAGATACCAGACTCACTGTGCTGCTGCCCTGTCACTCAGTCAGTGATACCAGGCTCACTGTGCTGCTGCCTTGTCCCTCAGTCAGAGATACCAGTCTCACTGTGCTGCTGCCCTGTCCCTCAGTCAGGGATACCAGGCTAACTGTGCTGCTGCCTTGTCCCTCAGTCAGAGATACCAGACTCACTGTGCTGCTGCCCTGTCCCTCAGTCAGAGATACCAGGCACACTGTGCTGCTGCCTTGTCCCTCAGTCAGAGATACCAGGCTCACTTGTCTGCTGCCCTGTCCCTCAGTCAGAGATACCAGACTCACTGTGCTGCTGCCCTGTCCCTCAGTCAGAGATACCAGACTCACTGTGCTGCTGCCCTGGCCCTCAGTCAGAGATACCAGGCTCACTGTGCTGCTGCCCTGTTCCTCAGTCAGAGATACCGGGCTCACTGTGCTGCTGCCCTGTCCCTCAGTCAGAGATACCAGGCTTACTGTGCTGCTGCCCTGTCCCTCAGTCAGAGATACCGGGCTCACTGTGCTGCTGCCCTGTCCCTCAGTCAGAGATACCAGACTCACTGTGCTGCTGCCTTATACCTCTGTCAGAGATACCAGGCTCACTGTGCTGCTGCACTGTCCCTCAGTCTGAGATATCAGACTCACTGTGCTGCTGCCCTGTCCCTCAGTCAGAGATACCAGGCTCACTGTGCTGCTGCCCTGTCCCTCAGTCAGAGATACCAGGCTCACTGTGCTGCTGCCCTGTTCCTCAGTCAGAGATACCAGACTCACTGTGCTGCTGCCCTGTCACTCAGTCAGTGATACCAGGCTCACTGTGCTGCTGCCTTGTCGCTTCTCAGTGATACCCGACTCACTGTGCTGCTGCCCTGTCCCTAAGTCAGAGATACCAGACTCACTGTGCTCCTGCCTTGTCCCTCAGTCAGAGATACCGGGCTCACTATGCTCCTGCCTTGTCCCTCAGTCAGAGATACCAGACTCACTGTGCTCCTGCCTTGTCCCTCAGTCAGAGATACCGGGCTCACTGTGCTCCTTCCTTATCCCTCAGTCAGAGATACCCGGATGACTGTGCTCCTGCCTTGTCCCTCAGTCAGAGATACCAGGCTCACTGTGCTGCTGCCCTGTCCCTCAGTCAGAGATACCAGGCTCACTGTGCTGCTGCCCTGTTCCTCAGTCAGAGATACCAGGCTCACGGTGCTGCTGCCCTGTCCCTCAGTCAGAGATACCAGGCTCACTGTGCTGCTGCCTTGTCCCTCAGTCAGAGATACCGGGCTCACTGTGCTGCTGCCTTGTCCCTCAGTCAGAGATACCAGGCTCACTGTGCTGCTGCCCTGTCCCTCAGTCAGAGATACCAGGCTCACTGTGCTGCTGCCTTGTCCCTCAGTCAGAGATACCAGGCTCACTGTGCTGCTGCCCTGTCCCTCACTCAGATACCAGACTCACTGTGCTGCTGCCCTCTCCCTCAGTCAGAGATACCAGGCTCACTGTGCTGCTGCCTTGTCCCTCAGTCAGAGATACCAGGCTCACTGTGCTGCTGCCTTGTCCCTCAGTCAGAGATACCAGGCTCACTGTGCTGCTGCCCTGTCCCTCAGTCAGAGATACCAGGCTCACTGTGCTGCTGCCTTGTCCCTCAGTCAGAGATACCATGCTCACTGCGCTGCTGCCCTGTCCCTCAGTCGGAGATACCGGGCTCACTGTGCTGCTGCCTTGTCCCTCAGTCAGATACCAGACTCACTGTGCTGCTGCTCTGTCCCTCAGTCAGAGATACCAGGCTCACTGTGCTGCTGCCTTGTCCCTCAGTCAGAGATACCATGCTCACTGCGCTGCTGCCCTGTCCCTCAGTCGGAGATACCAGGCTCACTGTGCTGCTGCCCTGTCCCTCAGTCAGAGATACCAGGCTCACTGTGCTGCTGCCCTGTCCCTCTGTCAGTGATACCAGGCTCACTGTGCTGCTGCCCTGTCCCTCAGTCAGAGATACCAGGCTCACTGTGCTGCTGCCTTGTCCCTCAGTCAGAGATACCAGGCTCACTGTGCTGCTGCCCTGTCCCTAAGCCAGAGATACCAGGCTCACTGTGCTGCTGCCCTGTCCCTCAGTCAGAGATACCAGGCTCACTGTGGTGCTGTCCTGTCCCTCAGTCAGAGATACCAGGCCCAATGTGCTGCTGTCCTGTCCGTCAGTCAGAGGTACCAGACTCACTGTGCTGCTGCCCTGTCCCTCAGTCAGAGATACCAGGCCCAATGTGCTGCTGTCCTGTCCGTCAGTCAGAGGTACCAGACTCACTGTGCTGCTGTCCTGTCCGTCAGTCAGAGGTACCAGACTCACTGTGCTGCTGCCCTGTCCCTCAGTCAGAGATACCAGGCCCAATGTGCTGCTGTCCTGTCCGTCAGTCAGAGGTACCAGACTCACTGTGCTGCTGCCCTGTCCCTCAGTCAGAGATACCACACTCACTGTGATGCTGCTCTGTCCCTCAGTCAGAGATACCAGGCTCACTGTGCTGCTGCCCTGTCCCTCAGTCAGAGATACCAGACTCACTGTGCTGCTGCCCTGTCCCTCAGTCAGAGATACCAGGCTTACTGTTCTGCTGCCCTGTCCCTCAGTCAGAGATACCAGGCTCACTGTGCTGCTGCCTTGTCCCTCAGTCAGAGATACCAGGCTCACTGTGCTGCTGCCTTGTCCCTCAGTCAGAGATACCAGGCTCACTGTGCTGCTGCCTTGTCCCTCAGTCAGAGATACCAGACTCACTGTGCTGCTGCCCTGTCCCTCAGTCAGAGATACCAGGCTCACTGTGCTGCTGCCCTGTCCCTCAGTCAGAGATACCAGGCTCACTGTGCTGCTGCCTTGTCCCTCAGTCAGAGATACCAGGCTCACTGTGCTGCTGCCTTGTCCCTCAGTCAGAGATACCAGACTCACTGTGCTGCTGCCCTGTCCCTCAGTCAGAGATACCAGGCTCACTGTGCTGCTGCCCTGTCCCTCAGTCAGAGATACCAGGCTCACTGTGCTGCTGCCTTATCCCTCAGTCAGTGATACCAGACTCACTGTGCTGCTGCCTTGTCCCTCAGTCAGAGACACCAGGCTCACTGTGCTGCTGCCTTGTCCCTCTGTCAGAGATACCAGGCACACTGTGCTGCTGCCTTGTCCCTCAGTCAGAGATACCAGGCACACTGTGCTGCTGCCTTGTCCCTCAGTCAGAGATACCAGTCTCACTGTGCTGCTGCCCTGTCCCTCAGTCAGGGATACCAGGCTAACTGTGCTGCTGCCTTGTCCCTCAGTCAGAGATACCAGACTCACTGTGCTGCTGCCCTGTCCCTCAGTCAGAGATACCAGGCACACTGTGCTGCTGCCTTGTCCCTCAGTCAGAGATACCAGGCTCACTTGTCTGCTGCCCTGTCCCTCAGTCAGAGATACCAGACTCACTGTGCTGCTGCCCTGTCCCTCAGTCAGAGATACCAGACTCACTGTGCTGCTGCCCTGGCCCTCAGTCAGAGATACCAGGCTCACTGTGCTGCTGCCCTGTCCCTCAGTCAGAGATACCAGGCTCACTGTGCTGCTGCCCTGTTCCTCAGTCAGAGATACCGGGCTCACTGTGCTGCTGCCCTGTCCCTCAGTCAGAGATACCAGGCTTACTGTGCTGCTGCCCTGTCCCTCAGTCAGAGATACCGGGCTCACTGTGCTGCTGCCCTGTCCCTCAGTCAGAGATACCAGGCTTACTGTGCTGCTGCCCTGTCCCTCAGCCAGAGATACCAGGCTCACTGTGCTGCTGCCTTGTCGCTTCTCAGTGACTCCCGACTCACTGTGCTGATGCCTTGTCCCTGAGTCAGAGATACCAGACTCACTCTGCTGCTGCCCTGTCCCTCAGTCAGAGATACCAGGCTCACTGTGCTGCTGCCTTATCCCTCAGTCAGAGATACCAGACTCACTGTGCTGCTGCCCTGTCCCTAAGTCACAGATACCAGACTCACTGTGCTGCTGCCTTATCCCTCAGTCAGAGATACCAGGCTCACTGTGCTGCTGCACTGTCCCTCAGGCTGAGATACCAGACTCACTGTGCTCCTGCCTTGTCCCTCAGTCAGAGATACCGGGCTCACTATGCTCCTGCCTTGTCCCTCAGTCAGAGATACCAGACTCACTGTGCTGCTGCCCTGTTCCTCAGTCAGAGATACCAGGCTCACGGTGCTGCTGCCCTGTCCCTCAGTCAGAGATACCAGGCTCACTGTGCTGCTGCCTTGTCCCTCAGTCAGAGATACCATGCTCACTGCGCTGCTGCCTTTTCCCTCAGTCAGAGATACCAGGCTCACTGTGCTGCTGCCCTGTCCCTCACTCAGATACCAGGCTCACTGTGCTGCTGCCCTGTCCCTCAGTCAGAGATACCAGGCTCACTGTGCTGCTGCCCTGTCCCTCAGTCAGAGATACCAGGCTCACTGTGCTGCTGCCTTGTCCCTCAGTCAGAGATACCAGGCTCACTGTGCTGCTGCCCTGTCCCTAAGCCAGAGATACCAGGCTCACTGTGCTGCTGCCCTGTCCCTCAGTCAGAGATACCAGGCTCACTGTGGTGCTGTCCTGTCCCTCAGTCAGAGATACCAGGCCCAATGTGCTGCTGCCTTGTCCCTCAGTCAGAGATACCAGGCTCACTGTGCTGCTGCCTTGTCCCTCAGTCAGAGATACCAGGCTCACTGTGCTGCTGGCCTGTCCCTCAATCAGAGAACCAGGCTCACTGTGCTGCTGCCTTGTCCCTCAGACAGAGATACCAGACTCACTGTGCTGCTGCCCTGTCCCTCAGTCAGAGATACCAGACTCACTGTGCTGCTGCCCTGTCCCTCAGTCAGAGATACCAGACTCACTGTGCTGCTGCCCTGTCCCTCAGTCAGAGATACCAGACTCACTGTGCTGCTGCCCTGTCCCTCAGTCAGAGATACCAGGCTTACTGTTCTGCTGCCCTGTCCCTCAGTCAGAGATACCAGGCTCACTGTGCTGCTGCCTTGTCACTCAGTCAGAGATACCAGGCTCACTGTGCTGCTGCCTTGTCCCTCAGTCAGAGATACCAGACTCACTGTGCTGCTGCCCTGTCCCTCAGTCAGAGATACCAGGCTCACTGTGCTGCTGCCCTGTCCCTCAGTCAGAGATACCAGGCTCACTGTGCTGCTGCCTTATCCCTCAGTAAGTGATACCAGACTCACTGTGCTGCTGCCTTGTCCCTCAGTCAGAGACACCAGGCTCACTGTGCTGCTGCCTTGTCCCTCTGTCAGAGATACCAGGCACACTGTGCTGCTGCCTTGTCCCTCAGTCAGAGATACCAGGCACACTGTGCTGCTGCCTTGTCCCTCAGTCAGAGATACCAGTCTCACTGTGCTGCTGCCCTGTCCCTCAGTCAGGGATACCAGGCTAACTGTGCTGCTGCCTTGTCCCTCAGTCAGAGATACCAGACTCACTGTGCTGCTGCCCTGTCCCTCAGTCAGAGATACCAGGCACACTGTGCTGCTGCCTTGTCCCTCAGTCAGAGATACCAGGCTCACTTGTCTGCTGCCCTGTCCCTCAGTCAGAGATACCAGACTCACTGTGCTGCTGCCCTGTCCCTCAGTCAGAGATACCAGACTCACTGTGCTGCTGCCCTGGCCCTCAGTCAGAGATACCAGGCTCACTGTGCTGCTGCCCTGTCCCTCAGTCAGAGATACCAGGCTCACTGTGCTGCTGCCCTGTTCCTCAGTCAGAGATACCGGGCTCACTGTGCTGCTGCCCTGTCCCTCAGTCAGAGATACCAGGCTTACTGTGCTGCTGCCCTGTCCCTCAGTCAGAGATACCGGGCTCACTGTGCTGCTGCCCTGTCCCTCAGTCAGAGATACCAGGCTTACTGTGCTGCTGCCCTGTCCCTCAGCCAGAGATACCAGGCTCACTGTCCTGCTGCCTTGTCGCTTCTCAGTGACACCCGACTCACTGTGCTGCTGCCTTGTCCCTGAGTCAGAGATACCAGACTCACTCTGCTGCTGCCCTGTCCCTCAGTCAGAGATACCAGGCTCACTGTGCTGCTGCCTTATCCCTCAGTCAGAGATACCAGACTCACTGTGCTGCTGCCCTGTCCCGAAGTCAGAGATACCAGACTCACTGTGCTGCTGCCTTATCCCTCAGTCAGAGATACCAGGCTCACTGTGCTGCTGCACTGTCCCTCAGTCTGAGATACCAGACTCACTGTGCTCCTGCCTTGTCCCTCAGTCAGAGATACCGGGCTCACTGTGCTCCTTCCTTATCCCTCAGTCAGAGATACCCGGATGACTGTGCTCCTGCCTTGTCCCTCAGTCAGAGATACCAGGCTCACTGTGCTGCTGCCCTGTCCCTCAGTCAGAGATACCAGGCTCACTGTGCTGCTGCCCTGTTCCTCAGTCAGAGATACCAGGCTCACGGTGCTGCTGCCCTGTCCCTCAGTCAGAGATACCAGGCTCACTGTGCTGCTGCCTTGTCCCTCAGTCAGAGATACCATGCTCACTGTGCTGCTGCCCTGTCCCTCACTCAGATACCAGGCTCACTGTGCTGCTGCCCTGTCCCTCAGTCAGAGATACCAGGCTCACTGTGCTGCTGCCCTGTCCCTCAGTCAGAGATACCAGACTCACTGTGCTGCTGCCCTGTCCCTCAGTCAGAGATACCAGGCTCACTGTGCTGCTGCGCTGTCCCTCTGTCAGTGATACCAGGCTCACTGTGCTGCTGCCCTGTCCCTCAGTCAGAGAGACCAGGCTCACTGTGCTGCTGCCCTGTCCCTCAGTCAGAGATACCAGGCTCACTGTGCTGCTGCGCTGTCCCTCTGTCAGTGATACCAGGCTCACTGTGCTGCTGCCCTGTCCCTAAGCCAGAGATACCAGGCTCACTGTGCTGCTGCCCTGTCCCTCAGTCAGAGATACCAGGCTCACTGTGCTGCTGCCCTGTCCCTCAGTCAGAGATACCAGGCTCACTGTGCTGCTGCCCTGTCCCTCAGTCAGAGATACCAGGCTCACTGTGCTGCTGCCCCGTTCCTCAGTCAGAGATACCACACTCACTGTGCTGCTGCTCTGTCCCTCAGTCAGAGATACCAGGCTCACTGTGCTGCTGCCCTGTCCCTCAGTCAGAGATACCAGGCTCACTGTGCTGCTGCCTTTTCCCTCAGTCAGAGATACCAGGCTCACTGTGCTGCTGCCCTGTCCCTCACTCAGATACCGGGCTCACTGTGCTGCTGCCTTGTCCCTCCGTCAGAGATACCAGACTCACTGTGCTGCTGCGCTGTCCCTCTGTCAGTGATACCAGGCTCACTGTGCTGCTGCCCTGTCCCTCAGTCAGAGATACCAGGCTCACTGTGCTGCTGGCCTGTCCCTCAGTCAGAGATACCAGGCTCACTGTGCTGCTGCCCTGTCCCTCAGTCAGAGATACCAGGCTCACTGTGCTGCTGCCTTTTCCCTCAGTCAGAGATACCAGGCTCACTGTGCTGCTGCCCTGTCCCTCACTCAGATACCGGGCTCACTGTGCTGCTGCCTTGTCCCTCCGTCAGAGATACCAGACTCACTGTGCTGCTGCGCTGTCCCTCTGTCAGTGATACCAGGCTCACTGTGCTGCTGCCCTGTCCCTCAGTCAGAGATACCAGGCTCACTGTGCTGCTGGCCTGTCCCTCAGTCAGAGATACCAGGCTCACTGTGCTGCTGCCTTGTCCCTCAGTCAGAGATACCAGGCACACTGTGCTGCTGCCCTGTCCCTAAGCCAGAGATACTAGGCTCACTGTGCTGCTGCCCTGTCCCTAAGCCAGAGATACCAGGCTCACTGTGCTGCTGCCCTGTCCCTCATTCAGAGATACCAGACTCACTGTGCTGATGCCCTGTCCCTCAGTCAGTGATACCAGGCTCACTGTGCTGCTGCCCTGTCCCTCAGTCAGAGATACCGGGCTCACTGTGCTGCTGCCCTGTCCCTCTGTCAGAGATACCAGGCTCACTGTGCTGCTGCCCTGTCCCTCAGTCAGAGATACCGGGCTCACTGTGCTGCTGCCCTGTCCCTCAGTCAGTGATACCAGGCTCACTGTGCTGCTGCCCTGTCCCTCAGTCAGAGATACCAGGCTCACTTGTCTGCTGCCCTGTCCCTCAGTCAGAGATACCAGACTCACTGTGCTGCTGCCCTGTCCCTCTGTCAGAGATACCAGGCTCACTGTGCTGCTGCCCTGACCCTCAGTCAGAGATACCAGGCTCACTGTGCTGCTGCCCTGTCCCTCAGTCAGAGATACCAGGCTCACTGTGCTGCTGCCTTGTCCCTCAGTCAGAGATACCAGGCTCACTGTGCTGCTGCCTTATCCCTCAGTCAGTGATACCAGACTCACTGTGCTGCTGCCTTGTCCCTCAGTCAGAGACACCAGGCTCACTGTGCTGCTGCCTTGTCCCTCTGTCAGAGATACCAGGCACACTGTGCTGCTGCCTTGTCCCTCAGTCAGAGATACCAGGCACACTGTGCTGCTGCCTTGTCCCTCAGTCAGCGATACCAGTCTCACTGTGCTGCTGCCCTGTCCCTCAGTCAGGGATACCAGGCTAACTGTGCTGCTGCCTTGTCCCTCAGTCAGAGACACCAGGCTCACTGTGCTGCTGACTTGTCCCTCTGTCAGAGATACCAGGCACACTGTGCTGCTGCCTTGTCCCTCAGTCAGAGATACCAGGCTCACTTGTCTGCTGCCCTGTCCCTCAGTCAGAGATACCAGACTCACTGTGCTGCTGCCCTGTCCCTCTGTCAGAGATACCAGGCTCACTGTGCTGCTGCCCTGACCCTCAGTCAGAGATACCAGGCTCACTGTGCTGCTGCCCTGTCCCTCAGTCAGAGATACCAGGCTCACTGTGCTGCTGCCCTGTCCCTCAGTCAGAGATACCAGACTCACTGCGCTGCTGCCCTGTCCCTCAGTCAGAGATACCAGACTCACTGTGCTGCTGCCCTGTCCCTCAGTCAGAGATACCAGGCTTACTGTTCTGCTGCCCTGTCCCTCAGTCAGAGATACCAGGCTCACTGTGCTGCTGCCTTGTCCCTCAGTCAGAGATACCAGGCTCACTGTGCTGCTGCCTTGTCCCTCAGTCAGAGATACCAGACTCACTGTGCTGCTGCCCTGTCCCTCAGTCAGAGATACCAGGCTCACTGTGCTGCTGCCCTGTCCCTCAGTCAGAGATACCAGGCTCACTGTGCTGCTGCCTTATCCCTCAGTCAGTGATACCAGGCTCACTGTGCTGCTGCCTTGTCCCTCAGTCAGAGATACCACGCTCACTGTGCTGCTGCCTTATCCCTCAGTCAGAGATACCAGGCTCACTGTGCTGCTGCCTTGTCCCTCAGTCAGAGACACCAGGCTCACTGTGCTGCTGCCTTGTCCCTCTGTCAGAGATACCAGGCACACTGTGCTGCTGCCTTGTCCCTCAGTCAGAGATACCAGGCACACTGTGCTGCTGCCTTGTCCCTCAGTCAGAGATACCAGTCTCACTGTGCTGCTGCCCTGTCCCTCAGTCAGGGATACCAGGCTCACTGTGCTGCTGCCCTGTCCCTCACTCAGAGATACCAGGCTCACTGTGCTGCTGCCCTGTCCCTCGGTCAGAGATACCAGACTCACTGTGCTGCTGTCCTGTACCTCAGTCAGAGATACCAGGCTCACTGTGCTGCTGCCCTGTCCCTCAGTCAGAGATACCAGGCTCACTGTGCTGCTGCCTTATCCCTCAGTCAGTGATACCAGACTCACTGTGCTGCTGCCTTGTCCCTCAGTCAGAGACACCAGGCTCACTGTGCTGCTGCCTTGTCCCTCTGTCAGAGATACCAGGCACACTGTGCTGCTGCCTTGTCCCTCAGTCAGAGATACCAGGCACACTGTGCTGCTGCCTTGTCCCTCAGTCAGAGATACCAGTCTCACTGTGCTGCTGCCCTGTCCCTCTGTCAGGGATACCAGGCTCACTGTGCTGCTGCCCTGTCCCTCACTCAGAGATACCAGGCTCACTGTGCTGCTGCCCTGTCCCTCAGTCAGAGATACCAGGCTCACTGTGCTGCTGCCCTGTCCCTCAGTCAGAGATATCAGACTCACTGTGCTGCTGCCTTGTCCCTCAGTCAGAGATACCAGACTCACTGTGCTGCTGCGCTGTCCCTCTGTCAGTGATACCAGACTCACTGTGCTGCTGCCTTGTCCCTCAGTCAGAGATACCAGGCTCACTGTGCTGCTGCCCTGTTCCTCAGTCAGAGATACCAGGCTCTCTGTGCTGCTGCCCTGTTCCTCAGTCAGAGATACCAGGCTCACTGTGCTGCTGCCCTGTCCCTCAGTCAGAGATTCCAGGCTCACTGTGCTGCTGCCTTGTCCCTCAGTCAGAGATACCAGACTCAGTGTGCTGCTGCCCTGTCCCTCACTCAGAGATACCAGGCTCACTGTGCTGCTGCCCTGTCCCTCAGTCAGAGATACCAGGCTCACTGTGCTGCTGCCTTGTCCCTCAGTCAGTGATACCAGACTCACTGTGCTGCTGCCTTGTCCCTCAGTCAGAGGCACCAGGCTCACTGTGCTGCTGCCTTGTCCCTCTGTCAGAGATACCAGGCTCACTGTGCTGCTGCCTTGTCCCTCAGTCAGAGACACCAGGCTCACTGTGCTGCTGCCTTGTCCCTCTGTCAGAGATACCAGGCACACTGTGCTGCTGCCTTTTCCCTCAGTCAGAGATACCAGGCACACTGTGCTGCTGCCTTGTCCCTCAGTCAGAGATACCAGTCTCACTGTGCTGCTGCCCTGTCCCTCAGTCAGAGATACCAGGCTCACTGTGCTGCTGCCTTGTCCCTCTGTCAGAGATACCAGGCTCACTGTGCTGCTGCCCTATCCCACAGTCAGAGATACCAGACTCACTGTGCTGCTGCCTTGTCTCTCTGACAGAGATACCAGGCTCACTGTGCTGCTGCCCTGTCCCTCAGTCAGAGATATCAGACTCACTGTGCTGCTGCCTTGTCTCTCTGTCAGAGATACCAGGCTCACTGTGCTGCTGCCCTGTCCCTCAGTCAGAGATACCAGGCTCACTGTGCTGCTGCCCTGTCCCTCAGTCAGAGATATCAGACTCACTGTGCTGCTGCTTTGTCCCTCAGTCAGAGATACCAGGCTCACTGTGCTGCTGCCCTGTCCCTCAGTCAGAGATATCAGACTCACTGTGCTGCTGCTTTGTCCCTCAGTCAGAGATACCAGGCTCACTGTGCTGCTGCCCTGTCCCTCAGTCAGAGATATCAGACTCACTGTGCTGCTGCCCTGTCCCTCAGTCAGAGATACCAGACTCACTGTGCTGCTGCCTTGTCTCTCTGTCAGAGATACCAGTCTCACTGTGCTGCTGCCCTGTCCCTCAGTCAGAGATACCAGGCTCACTGTGCTGCTGCCCTGTCCCTCTGTCAGTGATACCAGACTCACTGTGCTGCTGCCCTGTCCCTCAGTCAGAGATACCAGACTCACTGTGCTGCTGCCCTGTCCCTCAGTCAGAGATACCAGGCTCACTGTGCTGCTGCCCTGTTCCTCAGTCAGAGATACCACGCTCATTGTGCTGCTGCTCTGTCCCTCAGTCAGAGATACCGGGCTCACTGTGCTGCTGCCCTGTCCCTCAGTCAGAGATACCAGACTCACTGTGCTGCTGCCCTGTTCCTCAGTCAGAGATACCAGGCTCACTGTGCTGCTGCCCTGTCCCTCAGTCAGAGATACCAGGCTCACTGTGCTGCTGCCCTGTCCCTCAGTCAGAGATACCACGCTCATTGTGCTGCTGCCCTGTCCCTCAGTCAGAGATACCAGACTCACTGTGCTCCTGCTCTGTCCCTCAGTCAGAGATACCGGGCTCACTGTGCTGCTGCCCTGTCCCTCAGTCAGAGATACCAGGCTTACTGTGCTGCTGCCCTGTCCCTCAGCCAGAGATACCAGGCTCACTGTGCTGCTGCACTGTCCCTCAGTCAGAGATACCAGACTCACTGTGCTGCTGCGCTGTCCCTCTGTCAGTGATACCAGGCTCACTGTGCTGCTGCCTTATCCCTCAGTCAGAGATACCAGACTCACTGTGCTGCTGCCCTGTCCCTCAGTCAGAGATACCAGACTCACTGTGCTGCTGCCTTATCCCTCAGTCAGAGATACCAGGCTCACTGTGCTGCTGCACTGTCCCTCAGTCTGAGATACCAGACTCACTGTGCTCCTGCCTTGTCCCTCAGTCAGAGATACCGGGCTCACTGTGCTCCTGCCTTGTCCCTCAGTCAGAGATACCAGACTCACTGTGCTCCTGCCTTGTCCCTCAGTCAGAGATACCGGGCTCACTGTGCTCCTTCCTTATCCCTCAGTCAGAGATACCCGGATGACTGTGCTCCTGCCTTGTCCCTCAGTCAGAGATACCAGGCTCACTGTGCTGCTGCCCTGTTCCTCAGTCAGAGATACCAGGCTCACGGTGCTGCTGCCCTGTCCCTCAGTCAGAGATACCAGGCTCACTGTGCTGCTGCCTTGTCCCTCAGTCAGAGATACCGTGCTCACTGCGCTGCTGCCTTTTCCCTCAGTCAGAGATACCAGGCTCACTTGTCTGCTGCCCTGTCCCTCAGTCAGAGATACCAGACTCACTGTGCTGCTGCCCTGTCCCTCAGTCAGAGATACCAGGCTTACTGTGCTGCTGCCCTGTCCCTCAGCCAGAGATACCAGGCTCACTGTGCTGCTGCCTTGTCGCTTCTCAGTGACACCCGACTCACTGTGCTGCTGCCTTGTCCCTGAGTCAGAGATACCAGACTCACTCTGCTGCTGCCCTGTCCCCCAGTCAGAGATACCAGGCTCACTGTGCTGCTGCCTTATCCCTCAGTCAGAGATACCAGACTCACTGTGCTGCTGCCCTGTCCCTAAGTCAGAGATACCAGACTCACTGTGCTGCTGCCTTATCCCTCAGTCAGAGATACCAGGCTCACTGTGCTGCTGCACTGTCCCTCAGTCTGAGATACCAGACTCACTGTGCTCCTGCCTTGTCCCTCAGTCAGAGATACCGGGCTCACTATGCTCCTGCCTTGTCCCTCAGTCAGAGATACCAGACTCACTGTGCTCCTGCCTTGTCCCTCAGTCAGAGATACCGGGCTCACTGTGCTCCTTCCTTATCCCTCAGTCAGAGATACCCGGATGACTGTGCTCCTGCCTTGTCCCTCAGTCAGAGATACCAGGCTCACTGTGCTGCTGCCCTGTCCCTCAGTCAGAGATACCAGGCTCACTGTGCTGCTGCCCTGTTCCTCAGTCAGAGATACCAGGCTCACGGTGCTGCTGCCCTGTCCCTCAGTCAGAGATACCAGGCTCACTGTGCTGCTGCCTTGTCCCTCAGTCAGAGATACCATACTCACTGCGCTGCTGCCTTTTCCCTCAGTCAGAGATACCAGGCTCACTGTGCTGCTGCCCTGTCCCTCAGTCAGAGATACCAGGCTCACTGTGCTGCTGCCCTGTCCCTCACTCAGATACCAGGCTCACTGTGCTGCTGCCTTGTCCCTCAGTCAGAGATACCAGACTCACTGTGCTGCTGCCTTGTCCCTCAGTCAGAGATACCATACTCACTGCGCTGCTGCCTTTTCCCTCAGTCAGAGATACCAGGCTCACTGTGCTGCTGCCCTGTCCCTCAGTCAGAGATACCAGGCTCACTGTGCTGCTGCCCTGTCACTCAGTCAGAGATACCAGGCTCACTGTGCTGCTGCCCTGTCCCTCAGTCAGAGATACCAGGCTCACTGTGCTGCTGCCCTGTCCCTCAATCAGAGATACCAGGCTAACTGTGCTGCTGCCCTGTCTCTCAGTCAGAGATACCAGGCTCACAGTGCTGCTGCGCTGTCCCTCTGTCAGTGATACCAGGCTCACTGTGCTGCTGCATTGTCCCTCAGTCAGAGATACCAGGCTCACTGTGGTGCTGTCCTGTCCCTCAGTCAGAGATACCAGGCCCAATGTGCTGCTGTCCTGTCCGTCAGTCAGAGATACCAGACTCACTGTGCTGCTGCCCTGTCCCTCAGTCAGAGATACCAGGCTCACTGTGCTGCTGCCCTGTCCCTCAGTCAGAGATACCAGGCTCACTGTGCTGCTGCCCTGTCCCTCAGTCAGAGATACCAGGCTCACTGTGCTGCTGCCCTGTCCCTCAGACAGAGATACCAGGCCCAATGTGCTGCTGTCCTGTCCGTCAGTCAGAGATACCAGGCTCACTGTGCTGCTGCCCTGTCCCTCAGTCAGAGATACCAGGCTCACTGTGCTGCTGCCCTGTCCCTCAGTCAGAGATACCAGGCTCACTGTGCTGCTGCCCTGTCCCTCAGACAGAGATACCAGGCTCACTGTGCTGCTGCCCTGTCCCTCAGTCAGAGATACCAGGCTCACTGTGCTGCTGCCCTGTCCCTCAGTCAGAGATACCAGGCTCACTGTGCTGCTGCGCTGTCCCTCTGTCAGTGATACCAGGCTCACTGTGCTGCTGCCCTGTCCCTCAGTCAGAGATACCAGGCTCACTGTGCTGCTGGCCTGTCCCTCAGTCAGAGATACCAGGCTCACTGTGCTGCTGCCTTGTCCCTCAGTCAGAGATACCAGGCACACTGTGCTGCTGCCCTGTCCCTAAGCCAGAGATACCAGGCTCACTGTGCTGCTGCCCTGTCCCTAAGCCAGAGATACCAGGCTCACTGTGCTGCTGCCCTGTCCCTAATTCAGAGATACCAGACTCACTGTGCTGATGCCCTGTCCCTAAGTCAGAGATACCAGGCTCACTGTGCTGATGCCCTGTCCCTCAGTCAGAGATACCAGGCTCACTGTGCTGCTGCCCTGTCCCTCAGTCAGTGATACCAGGCTCACTGTGCTGCTGCCTTGTCCCTGAGTCAGAGATACCAGACTCACTGTGCTCCTGCCCTGTCCCTCAGTCAGTGATACCAGGCTCACAGTGCTGCTGCGCTGTCCCTCTGTCAGTGATACCAGACTCACTGTGCTGCTGCCTTGTCCCTGAGTCAGAGATACCAGACTCACTGTGCTCCTGCCCTGTCCCTCAGTCAGTGATACCAGGCTCACTGTGCTGCTGTCCTGTCCCTCAGTCAGAGATACCAGACTCACTGTGCTGCTGCCTTGTCCCTCAGTCAGAGATACCAGACTCACTGTGCTCCTGCCCTGTCCCTCAGTCAGAGATACCAGACTCACTGTGCTGCTGCGCTGTCCCTCTGTCAGTGATACCAGACTCACTGTGCTGCTGCCTTGTCCCTCTGTCAGTGATACCAGACTCACTGTGCTGCTGCCCTGTCCCTCAGTCAGAGATACCAGGCTCACTGTGCTGCTGCCCTGTCCCTCAGTCAGTGATACCAGACTCACTGTGCTGCTGCCTTGTCCCTCAGTCAGAGATACCAGGCTCACTGTGCTGCTGGCCTGTCCCTCAATCAGAGAACCAGGCTCACTGTGCTGCTGCCTTGTCCCTCAGACAGAGATACCAGACTCACTGTGCTGCTGCCCTGTCCCTCAGTCAGAGATACCAGACTCACTGTGCTGCTGCCCTGTCCCTCAGTCAGAGATACCAGACTCACTGTGCTGCTGCCCTGTCCCTCAGTCAGAGATACCAGATTCACTGTGCTGCTGCCCTGTCCCTCAGTCAGAGATACCAGGCTTACTGTTCTGCTGCCCTGTCCCTCAGTCAGAGATACCAGGCTCACTGTGCTGCTGCCTTGTCCCTCAGTCAGAGACACCAGGCTCACTGTGCTGCTGCCTTGTCCCTCTGTCAGAGATACCAGGCTCACTGTGCTGCTGCCTTGTCCCTCAGTCAGAGATACCAGATTCACTGTGCTGCTGCCCTGTCCCTCAGTCAGAGATACCAGGCTTACTGTTCTGCTGCCCTGTCCCTCAGTCAGAGATACCAGGCTAACTGTGATGCTGCCTTGTCCCTCAGTCAGAGACACCAGGCTCACTGTGCTGCTGCCTTGTCCCTCTGTCAGAGATACCAGGCACACTGTGCTGCTGCCTTGTCCCTCAGTCAGAGATACCAGGCTCACTTGTCTGCTGCCCTGTCCCTCAGTCAGAGATACCAGACTCACTGTGCTGCTGCCTTGTCTCTATGACAGAGATACCAGGCTCACTGTGCTGCTGACCTGTCCCTCAGTCAGAGATACCAGACTCACTGTGCTGCTGCCTTGTCTCTCTGTCAGAGATACCAGGCTCACTGTGCTGCTGCCTTGTCCCTCAGTCAGAGATACCAGGCTCACTGTGCTGCTGGCCTGTCCCTCAATCAGAGAACCAGGCTCACTGTGCTGCTGCCTTGTCCCTCAGACAGAGATACCAGACTCACTGTGCTGCTGCCCTGTCCCTCAGTCAGAGATACCAGACTCACTGTGCTGCTGCCCTGTCCCTCAGTCAGAGATACCAGACTCACTGTGCTGCTGCCCTGTCCCTCAGTCAGAGATACCAGACTCACTGTGCTGCTGCCCTGTCCCTCAGTCAGAGATACCAGGCTTACTGTTCTGCTGCCCTGTCCCTCAGTCAGAGATACCAGGCTCACTGTGCTGCTGCCTTGTCACTTAGTCAGAGATACCAGGCTCACTGTGCTGCTGCCTTGTCCCTCAGTCAGAGATACCAGACTCACTGTGCTGCTGCCCTGTCCCTCAGGCAGAGATACCAGGCTCACTGTGCTGCTGCCCTGTCCCTCAGTCAGAGATACCAGGCTCACTGTGCTGCTGCCTTATCCCTCAGTCAGTGATACCAGGCTCACTGTGCTGCTGCCTTGTCCCTCAGTCAGAGACACCAGGCTCACTGTGCTGCTGCCTTGTCCCTCAGTCAGAGATACCAGGCACACTGTGCTGCTGCCTTGTCCCTCAGTCAGAGATACCAGTCTCACTGTGCTGCTGCCCTGTCCCTCAGTCAGGGATACCAGGCTAACTGTGCTGCTGCCTTGTCCCTCAGTCAGAGACACCAGGCTCACTGTGCTGCTGACTTGTCCCTCTGTCAGAGATACCAGGCACACTGTGCTGCTGCCTTGTCCCTCAGTCAGAGATACCAGGCTCACTTGTCTGCTGCCCTGTCCCTCAGTCAGAGATACCAGACTCACTGTGCTGCTGCCCTGTCCCTCAGTCAGAGATACCAGACTCACTGTGCTGCTGCGCTGGCCCTCAGTCAGAGATACCAGGCTCACTGTGCTGCTGCCTTGTCCCTCAGTCAGAGATACCAGGCACACTGTGCTGCTGCCTTGTCCCTCAGTCAGAGATACCAGTCTCACTGTGCTGCTGCCCTGTCCCTCAGTCAGGGATACCAGGCTAACTGTGCTGCTGCCTTGTCCCTCAGTCAGAGACACCAGGCTCACTGTGCTGCTGACTTGTCCCTCTGTCAGAGATACCAGGCACACTGTGCTGCTGCCTTGTCCCTCAGTCAGAGATACCAGGCTCACTTGTCTGCTGCCCTGTCCCTCAGTCAGAGATACCAGACTCACTGTGCTGCTGCCCTGTCCCTCAGTCAGAGATACCAGGCTTACTGTGCTGCTGCCCTGTCCCTCAGCCAGAGATACCAGGCTCACTGTGCTGCTGCCTTGTCGCTTCTCAGTGACACCCGACTCACTGTGCTGCTGCCTTGTCCCTGAGTCAGAGATACCAGACTCACTCTGCTGCTGCCCTGTCCCTCAGTCAGAGATACCAGGCTCACTGTGCTGCTGCCTTATCCCTCAGTCAGAGATACCAGACTCACTGTGCTGCTGCCCTGTCCCTAAGTCAGAGATACCAGACTCACTGTGCTGCTGCCTTATCCCTCAGTCAGAGATACCAGGCTCACTGTGCTGCTGCACTGTCCCTCAGTCTGAGATACCAGACTCACTGTGCTCCTGCCTTGTCCCTCAGTCAGAGATACCGGGCTCACTATGCTCCTGCCTTGTCCCTCAGTCAGAGATACCAGACTCACTGTGCTCCTGCCTTGTCCCTCAGTCAGAGATACCGGGCTCACTGTGCTCCTTCCTTATCCCTCAGTCAGAGATACCCGGATGACTGTGCTCCTGCCTTGTCCCTCAGTCAGAGATACCAGGCTCACTGTGCTGCTGCCCTGTCCCTCAGTCAGAGATACCAGGCTCACTGTGCTGCTGCCCTGTTCCTCAGTCAGAGATACCAGGCTCACGGTGCTGCTGCCCTGTCCCTCAGTCAGAGATACCAGGCTCACTGTGCTGCTGCCCTGTCCCTCACTCAGATACCAGGCTCACAGTGCTGCTGCGCTGTCCCTCTGTCAGTGATACCAGGCTCACTGTGCTGCTGCCCTGTCCCTCAGTCAGAGAGACCAGGCTCACTGTGCTGCTGCCCTGTCCCTCAGTCAGAGATACCAGGCTCACTGTGCTGCTGCCCTGTCCCTCAGTCAGAGATACCAGGCTCACTGTGCTGCTGCCCTGTCCCTCAGTCAGAGATACCAGACTCACTGTGCTGCTGCCCTGTCCCTCACTCAGATACCAGGCTCACAGTGCTGCTGCGCTGTCCCTCTGTCAGTGATACCAGGCTCACTGTGCTGCTGCCCTGTCCCTCAGTCAGAGAGACCAGGCTCACTGTGCTGCTGCCCTGTCCCTCAGTCAGAGATACCAGGCTCACTGTGCTGCTGCCTTGTCCCTCAGTCAGAGATACCAGGCTCACTGTGCTGCTGCCCTGTCCCTAAGCCAGAGATACCAGGCTCACTGTGCTGCTGCCCTGTCCCTCAGTCAGAGATACCAGGCTCACTGTGGTGCTGTCCTGTCCCTCCGTCAGAGATACCAGACTCACTGTGCTGCTGCGCTGTCCCTCTGTCAGTGATACCAGGCTCACTGTGCTGCTGCCCTGTCCCTCAGTCAGAGATACCAGGCTCACTGTGCTGCTGCCTTATCCCTCAGTCAGTGATACCAGACTCACTGTGCTGCTGCCTTGTCCCTCAGTCAGAGACACCAGGCTCACTGTGCTGCTGCCTTGTCCCTCTGTCAGAGATACCAGGCACACTGTGCTGCTGCCTTGTCCCTCAGTCAGAGATACCAGGCACACTGTGCTGCTGCCTTGTCCCTCAGTCAGAGATACCAGTCTCACTGTGCTGCTGCCCTGTCCCTCAGTCAGGGATACCAGGCTAACTGTGCTGCTGCCTTGTCCCTCAGTCAGAGACACCAGGCTCACTGTGCTGCTGACTTGTCCCTCTGTCGGAGATACCAGGCACACTGTGCTGCTGCCTTGTCCCTCAGTCAGAGATACCAGGCTCACTTGTCTGCTGCCCTGTCCCTCAGTCAGAGATACCAGACTCACTGTGCTGCTGCCCTGTCCCTCAGTCAGAGATACCAGACTCACTGTGCTGCTGCGCTGGCCCTCAGTCAGAGATACCAGGCTCACTGTGCTGCTGCCTTGTCCCTCAGTCAGAGATACCAGGCACACTGTGCTGCTGCCTTGTCCCTCAGTCTGAGATACCAGACTCACTGTGCTGCTGCCCTGTCCCTCAGTCAGAGATACCAGGCTCACTGTGCTGCTGCCCTGTCCCTCAGTCAGTGATACCAGACTCACTGTGCTGCTGCCTTGTCCCTCAGTCAGAGATACCAGGCTCACTGTGCTGCTGGCCTGTCCCTCAATCAGAGAACCAGGCTCACTGTGCTGCTGCCTTGTCCCTCAGACAGAGATACCAGACTCACTGTGCTGCTGCCCTGTCCCTCAGTCAGAGATACCAGACTCACTGTGCTGCTGCCCTGTCCCTCAGTCAGAGATACCAGACTCACTGTGCTGCTGCCCTGTCCCTCAGTCAGAGATACCAGACTCACTGTGCTGCTGCCCTGTCCCTCAGTCAGAGATACCAGGCTTACTGTTCTGCTGCCCTGTCCCTCAGTCAGAGATACCAGGCTCACTGTGCTGCTGCCTTGTCACTTAGTCAGAGATACCAGGCTCACTGTGCTGCTGCCTTGTCCCTCAGTCAGAGATACCAGACTCACTGTGCTGCTGCCCTGTCCCTCAGGCAGAGATACCAGGCTCACTGTGCTGCTGCCCTGTCCCTCAGTCAGAGATACCAGGCTCACTGTGCTGCTGCCTTATCCCTCAGTCAGTGATACCAGACTCACTGTGCTGCTGCCTTGTCCCTCAGTCAGAGACACCAGGCTCACTGTGCTGCTGCCTTGTCCCTCTGTCAGAGATACCAGGCACACTGTGCTGCTGCCTTGTCCCTCAGTCAGAGATACCAGGCACACTGTGCTGCTGCCTTGTCCCTCAGTCAGAGATACCAGTCTCACTGTGCTGCTGCCCTGTCCCTCAGTCAGGGATACCAGGCTAACTGTGCTGCTGCCTTGTCCCTCAGTCAGAGACACCAGGCTCACTGTGCTGCTGACTTGTCCCTCTGTCAGAGATACCAGGCACACTGTGCTGCTGCCTTGTCCCTCAGTCAGAGATACCAGGCTCACTTGTCTGCTGCCCTGTCCCTCAGTCAGAGATACCAGACTCACTGTGCTGCTGCCCTGTCCCTCAGTCAGAGATACCAGACTCACTGTGCTGCTGCGCTGGCCCTCAGTCAGAGATACCAGGCTCACTGTGCTGCTGCCTTGTCCCTCAGTCAGAGATACCAGGCACACTGTGCTGCTGCCTTGTCCCTCAGTCAGAGATACCAGTCTCACTGTGCTGCTGCCCTGTCCCTCAGTCAGGGATACCAGGCTAACTGTGCTGCTGCCTTGTCCCTCAGTCAGAGACACCAGGCTCACTGTGCTGCTGACTTGTCCCTCTGTCAGAGATACCAGGCACACTGTGCTGCTGCCTTGTCCCTCAGTCAGAGATACCAGGCTCACTTGTCTGCTGCCCTGTCCCTCAGTCAGAGATACCAGACTCACTGTGCTGCTGCCCTGTCCCTCAGTCAGAGATACCAGGCTTACTGTGCTGCTGCCCTGTCCCTCAGCCAGAGATACCAGGCTCACTGTGCTGCTGCCTTGTCGCTTCTCAGTGACACCCGACTCACTGTGCTGCTGCCTTGTCCCTGAGTCAGAGATACCAGACTCACTCTGCTGCTGCCCTGTCCCTCAGTCAGAGATACCAGGCTCACTGTGCTGCTGCCTTATCCCTCAGTCAGAGATACCAGACTCACTGTGCTGCTGCCCTGTCCCTAAGTCAGAGATACCAGACTCACTGTGCTGCTGCCTTATCCCTCAGTCAGAGATACCAGGCTCACTGTGCTGCTGCACTGTCCCTCAGTCTGAGATACCAGACTCACTGTGCTCCTGCCTTGTCCCTCAGTCAGAGATACCGGGCTCACTATGCTCCTGCCTTGTCCCTCAGTCAGAGATACCAGACTCACTGTGCTCCTGCCTTGTCCCTCAGTCAGAGATACCGGGCTCACTGTGCTCCTTCCTTATCCCTCAGTCAGAGATACCCGGATGACTGTGCTCCTGCCTTGTCCCTCAGTCAGAGATACCAGGCTCACTGTGCTGCTGCCCTGTCCCTCAGTCAGAGATACCAGGCTCACTGTGCTGCTGCCCTGTTCCTCAGTCAGAGATACCAGGCTCACGGTGCTGCTGCCCTGTCCCTCAGTCAGAGATACCAGGCTCACTGTGCTGCTGCCCTGTCCCTCACTCAGATACCAGGCTCACAGTGCTGCTGCGCTGTCCCTCTGTCAGTGATACCAGGCTCACTGTGCTGCTGCCCTGTCCCTCAGTCAGAGAGACCAGGCTCACTGTGCTGCTGCCCTGTCCCTCAGTCAGAGATACCAGGCTCACTGTGCTGCTGCCCTGTCCCTCAGTCAGAGATACCAGGCTCACTGTGCTGCTGCCCTGTCCCTCAGTCAGAGATACCAGACTCACTGTGCTGCTGCCCTGTCCCTCACTCAGATACCAGGCTCACAGTGCTGCTGCGCTGTCCCTCTGTCAGTGATACCAGGCTCACTGTGCTGCTGCCCTGTCCCTCAGTCAGAGAGACCAGGCTCACTGTGCTGCTGCCCTGTCCCTCAGTCAGAGATACCAGGCTCACTGTGCTGCTGCCTTGTCCCTCAGTCAGAGATACCAGGCTCACTGTGCTGCTGCCCTGTCCCTAAGCCAGAGATACCAGGCTCACTGTGCTGCTGCCCTGTCCCTCAGTCAGAGATACCAGGCTCACTGTGGTGCTGTCCTGTCCCTCCGTCAGAGATACCAGACTCACTGTGCTGCTGCGCTGTCCCTCTGTCAGTGATACCAGGCTCACTGTGCTGCTGCCCTGTCCCTCAGTCAGAGATACCAGGCTCACTGTGCTGCTGCCTTATCCCTCAGTCAGTGATACCAGACTCACTGTGCTGCTGCCTTGTCCCTCAGTCAGAGACACCAGGCTCACTGTGCTGCTGCCTTGTCCCTCTGTCAGAGATACCAGGCACACTGTGCTGCTGCCTTGTCCCTCAGTCAGAGATACCAGGCACACTGTGCTGCTGCCTTGTCCCTCAGTCAGAGATACCAGTCTCACTGTGCTGCTGCCCTGTCCCTCAGTCAGGGATACCAGGCTAACTGTGCTGCTGCCTTGTCCCTCAGTCAGAGACACCAGGCTCACTGTGCTGCTGACTTGTCCCTCTGTCAGAGATACCAGGCACACTGTGCTGCTGCCTTGTCCCTCAGTCAGAGATACCAGGCTCACTTGTCTGCTGCCCTGTCCCTCAGTCAGAGATACCAGACTCACTGTGCTGCTGCCCTGTCCCTCAGTCAGAGATACCAGACTCACTGTGCTGCTGCGCTGGCCCTCAGTCAGAGATACCAGGCTCACTGTGCTGCTGCCTTGTCCCTCAGTCAGAGATACCAGGCACACTGTGCTGCTGCCTTGTCCCTCAGTCAGAGATACCAGTCCCACTGTGCTGCTGCCCTGTCCCTCAGTCAGGGATACCAGGCTAACTGTGCTGCTGCCTTGTCCCTCAGTCAGAGACACCAGGCTCACTGTGCTGCTGACTTGTCCCTCTGTCAGAGATACCAGGCACACTGTGCTGCTGCCTTGTCCCTCAGTCAGAGATACCAGGCTCACTTGTCTGCTGCCCTGTCCCTCAGTCAGAGATACCAGACTCACTGTGCTGCTGCCCTGTCCCTCAGTCAGAGATACCAGGCTTACTGTGCTGCTGCCCTGTCCCTCAGCCAGAGATACCAGGCTCACTGTGCTGCTGCCTTGTCGCTTCTCAGTGACACCCGACTCACTGTGCTGCTGCCTTGTCCCTGAGTCAGAGATACCAGACTCACTCTGCTGCTGCCCTGTCCCTCAGTCAGAGATACCAGGCTCACTGTGCTGCTGCCTTATCCCTCAGTCAGAGATACCAGACTCACTGTGCTGCTGCCCTGTCCCTAAGTCAGAGATACCAGACTCACTGTGCTGCTGCCTTATCCCTCAGTCAGAGATACCAGGCTCACTGTGCTGCTGCACTGTCCCTCAGTCTGAGATACCAGACTCACTGTGCTCCTGCCTTGTCCCTCAGTCAGAGATACCGGGCTCACTATGCTCCTGCCTTGTCCCTCAGTCAGAGATACCAGACTCACTGTGCTCCTGCCTTGTCCCTCAGTCAGAGATACCGGGCTCACTGTGCTCCTTCCTTATCCCTCAGTCAGAGATACCCGGATGACTGTGCTCCTGCCTTGTCCCTCAGTCAGAGATACCAGGCTCACTGTGCTGCTGCCCTGTCCCTCAGTCAGAGATACCAGGCTCACTGTGCTGCTGCCCTGTTCCTCAGTCAGAGATACCAGGCTCACGGTGCTGCTGCCCTGTCCCTCAGTCAGAGATACCAGGCTCACTGTGCTGCTGCCCTGTCCCTCACTCAGATACCAGGCTCACAGTGCTGCTGCGCTGTCCCTCTGTCAGTGATACCAGGCTCACTGTGCTGCTGCCCTGTCCCTCAGTCAGAGAGACCAGGCTCACTGTGCTGCTGCCCTGTCCCTCAGTCAGAGATACCAGGCTCACTGTGCTGCTGCCCTGTCCCTCAGTCAGAGATACCAGGCTCACTGTGCTGCTGCCCTGTCCCTCAGTCAGAGATACCAGACTCACTGTGCTGCTGCCCTGTCCCTCACTCAGATACCAGGCTCACAGTGCTGCTGCGCTGTCCCTCTGTCAGTGATACCAGGCTCACTGTGCTGCTGCCCTGTCCCTCAGTCAGAGAGACCAGGCTCACTGTGCTGCTGCCCTGTCCCTCAGTCAGAGATACCAGGCTCACTGTGCTGCTGCCTTGTCCCTCAGTCAGAGATACCAGGCTCACTTTGCTGCTGCCCTGTCCCTAAGCCAGAGATACCAGGCTCACTGTGCTGCTGCCCTGTCCCTCAGTCAGAGATACCAGGCTCACTGTGGTGCTGTCCTGTCCCTCCGTCAGAGATACCAGACTCACTGTGCTGCTGCGCTGTCCCTCTGTCAGTGATACCAGGCTCACTGTGCTGCTGCCCTGTCCCTCAGTCAGAGATACCAGGCTCACTGTGCTGCTGGCCTGTCCCTCAGTCAGAGATACCAGGCTCACTGTGCTGCTGCCTTGTCCCTCAGTCAGAGATACCAGGCACACTGTGCTGCTGCCCTGTCCCTAAGCCAGAGATACCAGGCTCACTGTGCTGCTGCCCTGTCCCTAAGCCAGAGATACCAGGCTCACTGTGCTGCTGCCCTGTCCCTAAGCCAGAGATACCAGGCTCACTGTGCTGCTGCGCTGTCCCTCTGTCAGTGATACCAGACTCACTGTGCTGCTGCCTTGTCCCTCAGTCAGAGATACCAGACTCACTGTGCTGCTGCCCTGTCCCTCAGTCAGAGATACCAGGCTCACTGTGCTGCTGCCCTGTCCCTCAGTCAGAGATACCAGGCTCACTGTGCTGCTGCCTTGTCCCTCAGTCAGTGATACCAGACTCACTGTGCTGCTGCCTTGTCCCTCAGTCAGAGATACCAGACTCACTGTGCTGCTGCCTTGTCTCTCTGTCAGAGATACCAGGCTCACTGTGCTGCTGCCTTGTCCCTCAGTCAGAGATACCAGGCTCACTGTGCTGCTGCCCTGTCCCTCTGTCAGTGATACCAGACTCACTGTGCTGCTGCCCTGTCCCTCAGTCAGAGATACCAGACTCACTGTGCTGCTGCCTTGTCGCTTCTCAGTGATACCCGACTCACGGTGCTGCTGCCTTGTCCCTGAGTCAGAGATACCAGACTCACTCTGCTGCTGCCCTGTCCCTCAGTCAGAGATACCAGGCTCACTGTGCTGCTGCCCTGTCCCTCTGTCAGTGATACCAGGATCACTGTGCTGCTGCCTTATCCCTCAGTCAGAGATACCAGACTCACTGTGCTGCTGCCCTGTCCCTCAGTCAGAGATACCAGACTCACTGTGCTGCTGCCTTATACCTCTGTCAGAGATACCAGGCTCACTGTGCTGCTGCACTGTCCCTCAGTCTGAGATACCAGACTCACTGTGCTGCTGCCCTGTCCCTCAGTCAGAGATACCAGGCTCACTGTGCTGCTGCCCTGTCCCTCAGTCAGTGATACCAGACTCACTGTGCTGCTGCCTTGTCCCTCAGTCAGAGATACCAGGCTCACTGTGCTGCTGGCCTGTCCCTCAATCAGAGAACCAGGCTCACTGTGCTGCTGCCTTGTCCCTCAGACAGAGATACCAGACTCACTGTGCTGCTGCCCTGTCCCTCAGTCAGAGATACCAGACTCACTGTGCTGCTGCCCTGTCCCTCAGTCAGAGATACCAGACTCACTGTGCTGCTGCCCTGTCCCTCAGTCAGAGATACCAGACTCACTGTGCTGCTGCCCTGTCCCTCAGTCAGAGATAGCAGGCTTACTGTTCTGCTGCCCTGTCCCTCAGTCAGAGATACCAGGCTCACTGTGCTGCTGCCTTGTCACTTAGTCAGAGATACCAGGCTCACTGTGCTGCTGCCTTGTCCCTCAGTCAGAGATACCAGACTCACTGTGCTGCTGCCCTGTCCCTCAGGCAGAGATACCAGGCTCACTGTGCTGCTGCCCTGTCCCTCAGTCAGAGATACCAGGCTCACTGTGCTGCTGCCTTATCCCTCAGTCAGTGATACCAGACTCACTGTGCTGCTGCCTTGTCCCTCAGTCAGAGACACCAGGCTCACTGTGCTGCTGCCTTGTCCCTCTGTCAGAGATACCAGGCACACTGTGCTGCTGCCTTGTCCCTCAGTCAGAGATACCAGGCACACTGTGCTGCTGCCTTGTCCCTCAGTCAGAGATACCAGTCTCACTGTGCTGCTGCCCTGTCCCTCAGTCAGGGATACCAGGCTAACTGTGCTGCTGCCTTGTCCCTCAGTCAGAGACACCAGGCTCACTGTGCTGCTGACTTGTCCCTCTGTCAGAGATACCAGGCACACTGTGCTGCTGCCTTGTCCCTCAGTCAGAGATACCAGGCTCACTTGTCTGCTGCCCTGTCCCTCAGTCAGAGATACCAGACTCACTGTGCTGCTGCCCTGTCCCTCAGTCAGAGATACCAGACTCACTGTGCTGCTGCGCTGGCCCTCAGTCAGAGATACCAGGCTCACTGTGCTGCTGCCTTGTCCCTCAGTCAGAGATACCAGGCACACTGTGCTGCTGCCTTGTCCCTCAGTCAGAGATACCAGTCTCACTGTGCTGCTGCCCTGTCCCTCAGTCAGGGATACCAGGCTAACTGTGCTGCTGCCTTGTCCCTCAGTCAGAGACACCAGGCTCACTGTGCTGCTGACTTGTCCCTCTGTCAGAGATACCAGGCACACTGTGCTGCTGCCTTGTCCCTCAGTCAGAGATACCAGGCTCACTTGTCTGCTGCCCTGTCCCTCAGTCAGAGATACCAGACTCACTGTGCTGCTGCCCTGTCCCTCAGTCAGAGATACCAGGCTTACTGTGCTGCTGCCCTGTCCCTCAGCCAGAGATACCAGGCTCACTGTGCTGCTGCCTTGTCGCTTCTCAGTGACACCCGACTCACTGTGCTGCTGCCTTGTCCCTGAGTCAGAGATACCAGACTCACTCTGCTGCTGCCCTGTCCCTCAGTCAGAGATACCAGGCTCACTGTGCTGCTGCCTTATCCCTCAGTCAGAGATACCAGACTCACTGTGCTGCTGCCCTGTCCCTAAGTCAGAGATACCAGACTCACTGTGCTGCTGCCTTATCCCTCAGTCAGAGATACCAGGCTCACTGTGCTGCTGCACTGTCCCTCAGTCTGAGATACCAGACTCACTGTGCTCCTGCCTTGTCCCTCAGTCAGAGATACCGGGCTCACTATGCTCCTGCCTTGTCCCTCAGTCAGAGATACCAGACTCACTGTGCTCCTGCCTTGTCCCTCAGTCAGAGATACCGGGCTCACTGTGCTCCTTCCTTATCCCTCAGTCAGAGATACCCGGATGACTGTGCTCCTGCCTTGTCCCTCAGTCAGAGATACCAGACTCACTGTGCTGCTGCCCTGTCCCTCACTCAGATACCAGGCTCACAGTGCTGCTGCGCTGTCCCTCTGTCAGTGATACCAGGCTCACTGTGCTGCTGCCCTGTCCCTCAGTCAGAGATACCCGACTCACTGTGCTGCTGCCCTGTCCCTCACTCAGATACCAGGCTCACAGTGCTGCTGCGCTGTCCCTCTGTCAGTGATACCAGGCTCACTGTGCTGCTGCCCTGTCCCTCAGTCAGAGAGACCAGGCTCACTGTGCTGCTGCCCTGTCCCTCAGTCAGAGATACCAGGCTCACTGTGCTGCTGCCTTGTCCCTCAGTCAGAGATACCAGGCTCACTGTGCTGCTGCCCTGTCCCTAAGCCAGAGATACCAGGCTCACTGTGCTGCTGCCCTGTCCCTCAGTCAGAGATACCAGGCTCACTGTGGTGCTGTCCTGTCCCTCAGTCAGAGATACCAGGCCCAATGTGCTGCTGTCCTGTCCGTCAGTCAGAGATACCAGACTCACTGTGCTGCTGCCCTGTCCCTCACTCAGATACCAGGCTCACTGTGCTGCTGCCTTGTCCCTCCGTCAGAGATACCAGACTCACTGTGCTGCTGCGCTGTCCCTCTGTCAGTGATACCAGGCTCACTGTGCTGCTGCCCTGTCCCTCAGTCAGAGATACCAGGCTCACTGTGCTGCTGGCCTGTCCCTCAGTCAGAGATACCAGGCTCACTGTGCTGCTGCCTTGTCCCTCAGTCAGAGATACCAGGCACACTGTGCTGCTGCCCTGTCCCTAAGCCAGAGATACCAGGCTCACTGTGCTGCTGCCCTGTCCCTAAGCCAGAGATACCAGGCTCACTGTGCTGCTGCCCTGTTCCTAAGCCAGAGATACCAGGCTCACTGTGCTGCTGCGCTGTCCCTCTGTCAGTGATACCAGACTCACTGTGCTGCTGCCTTGTCCCTCAGTCAGAGATACCAGACTCACTGTGCTGCTGCCCTGTCCCTCAGTCAGAGATACCAGGCTCACTGTGCTGCTGCCCTGTCCCTCAGTCAGAGATACCAGGCTCACTGTGCTGCTGCCTTGTCCCTCAGTCAGTGATACCAGACTCACTGTGCTGCTGCCCTGTCCCTCAGTCAGAGATACCAGGCTCACTGTGCTGCTGGCCTGTCCCTCAATCAGAGAACCAGGCTCACTGTGCTGCTGGCCTGTCCCTCAATCAGAGAACCAGGCTCACTGTGCTGCTGCCTTGTCCCTCAGACAGAGATACCAGACTCACTGTGCTGCTGCCCTGTCCCTCAGTCAGAGATACCAGACTCACTGTGCTGCTGCCCTGTCCCTCAGTCAGAGATACCAGACTCACTGTGCTGCTGCCCTGTCCCTCAGTCAGAGATACCAGACTCACTGTGCTGCTGCCCTGTCCCTCAGTCAGAGATAGCAGGCTTACTGTTCTGCTGCCCTGTCCCTCAGTCAGAGATACCAGGCTCACTGTGCTGCTGCCTTGTCACTTAGTCAGAGATACCAGGCTCACTGTGCTGCTGCCTTGTCCCTCAGTCAGAGATACCAGACTCACTGTGCTGCTGCCCTGTCCCTCAGGCAGAGATACCAGGCTCACTGTGCTGCTGCCCTGTCCCTCAGTCAGAGATACCAGGCTCACTGTGCTGCTGCCTTATCCCTCAGTCAGTGATACCAGACTCACTGTGCTGCTGCCTTGTCCCTCAGTCAGAGACACCAGGCTCACTGTGCTGCTGCCTTGTCCCTCTGTCAGAGATACCAGGCACACTGTGCTGCTGCCTTGTCCCTCAGTCAGAGATACCAGGCACACTGTGCTGCTGCCTTGTCCCTCAGTCAGAGATACCAGTCTCACTGTGCTGCTGCCCTGTCCCTCAGTCAGGGATACCAGGCTAACTGTGCTGCTGCCTTGTCCCTCAGTCAGAGACACCAGGCTCACTGTGCTGCTGACTTGTCCCTCTGTCAGAGATACCAGGCACACTGTGCTGCTGCCTTGTCCCTCAGTCAGAGATACCAGGCTCACTTGTCTGCTGCCCTGTCCCTCAGTCAGAGATACCAGACTCACTGTGCTGCTGCCCTGTCCCTCAGTCAGAGATACCAGACTCACTGTGCTGCTGCGCTGGCCCTCAGTCAGAGATACCAGGCTCACTGTGCTGCTGCCTTGTCCCTCAGTCAGAGATACCAGGCACACTGTGCTGCTGCCTTGTCCCTCAGTCAGAGATACCAGTCTCACTGTGCTGCTGCCCTGTCCCTCAGTCAGGGATACCAGGCTAACTGTGCTGCTGCCTTGTCCCTCAGTCAGAGACACCAGGCTCACTGTGCTGCTGACTTGTCCCTCTGTCAGAGATACCAGGCACACTGTGCTGCTGCCTTGTCCCTCAGTCAGAGATACCAGGCTCACTTGTCTGCTGCCCTGTCCCTCAGTCAGAGATACCAGACTCACTGTGCTGCTGCCCTGTCCCTCAGTCAGAGATACCAGGCTTACTGTGCTGCTGCCCTGTCCCTCAGCCAGAGATACCAGGCTCACTGTGCTGCTGCCTTGTCGCTTCTCAGTGACACCCGACTCACTGTGCTGCTGCCTTGTCCCTGAGTCAGAGATACCAGACTCACTCTGCTGCTGCCCTGTCCCTCAGTCAGAGATACCAGGCTCACTGTGCTGCTGCCTTATCCCTCAGTCAGAGATACCAGACTCACTGTGCTGCTGCCCTGTCCCTAAGTCAGAGATACCAGACTCACTGTGCTGCTGCCTTATCCCTCAGTCAGAGATACCAGGCTCACTGTGCTGCTGCACTGTCCCTCAGTCTGAGATACCAGACTCACTGTGCTCCTGCCTTGTCCCTCAGTCAGAGATACCGGGCTCACTATGCTCCTGCCTTGTCCCTCAGTCAGAGATACCAGACTCACTGTGCTCCTGCCTTGTCCCTCAGTCAGAGATACCGGGCTCACTGTGCTCCTTCCTTATCCCTCAGTCAGAGATACCCGGATGACTGTGCTCCTGCCTTGTCCCTCAGTCAGAGATACCAGACTCACTGTGCTGCTGCCCTGTCCCTCACTCAGATACCAGGCTCACAGTGCTGCTGCGCTGTCCCTCTGTCAGTGATACCAGGCTCACTGTGCTGCTGCCCTGTCCCTCAGTCAGAGATACCCGACTCACTGTGCTGCTGCCCTGTCCCTCACTCAGATACCAGGCTCACAGTGCTGCTGCGCTGTCCCTCTGTCAGTGATACCAGGCTCACTGTGCTGCTGCCCTGTCCCTCAGTCAGAGAGACCAGGCTCACTGTGCTGCTGCCCTGTCCCTCAGTCAGAGATACCAGGCTCACTGTGCTGCTGCCTTGTCCCTCAGTCAGAGATACCAGGCTCACTGTGCTGCTGCCCTGTCCCTAAGCCAGAGATACCAGGCTCACTGTGCTGCTGCCCTGTCCCTCAGTCAGAGATACCAGGCTCACTGTGGTGCTGTCCTGTCCCTCAGTCAGAGATACCAGGCCCAATGTGCTGCTGTCCTGTCCGTCAGTCAGAGATACCAGACTCACTGTGCTGCTGCCCTGTCCCTCACTCAGATACCAGGCTCACTGTGCTGCTGCCTTGTCCCTCCGTCAGAGATACCAGACTCACTGTGCTGCTGCGCTGTCCCTCTGTCAGTGATACCAGGCTCAAGGTGCTGCTGCCCTGTCCCTCAGTCAGAGATACCAGGCTCACTGTGCTGCTGGCCTGTCCCTCAGTCAGAGATACCAGGCTCACTGTGCTGCTGCCTTGTCCCTCAGTCAGAGATACCAGGCACACTGTGCTGCTGCCCTGTCCCTAAGCCAGAGATACCAGGCTCACTGTGCTGCTGCCCTGTCCCTAAGCCAGAGATACCAGGCTCACTGTGCTGCTGCCCTGTTCCTAAGCCAGAGATACCAGGCTCACTGTGCTGCTGCGCTGTCCCTCTGTCAGTGATACCAGACTCACTGTGCTGCTGCCTTGTCCCTCAGTCAGAGATACCAGACTCACTGTGCTGCTGCCCTGTCCCTCAGTCAGAGATACCAGGCTCACTGTGCTGCTGCCCTGTCCCTCAGTCAGAGATACCAGGCTCACTGTGCTGCTGCCTTGTCCCTCAGTCAGTGATACCAGACTCACTGTGCTGCTGCCCTGTCCCTCAGTCAGAGATACCAGGCTCACTGTGCTGCTGGCCTGTCCCTCAATCAGAGAACCAGGCTCACTGTGCTGCTGCCTTGTCCCTCAGACAGAGATACCAGACTCACTGTGCTGCTGCCCTGTCCCTCAGTCAGAGATACCAGACTCACTGTGCTGCTGCCCTGTCCCTCAGTCAGAGATACCAGACTCACTGTGCTGCTGCCCTGTCCCTCAGTCAGAGATACCAGACTCACTGTGCTGCTGCCCTGTCCCTCAGTCAGAGATACCAGGCTTACTGTTCTGCTGCCCTGTCCCTCAGTCAGAGATACCAGGCTCACTGTGCTGCTGCCTTGTCCCTCAGTCAGAGATACCAGACTCACTGTGCTGCTGCCCTGTCCCTCAGTCAGAGATACCAGGCTCACTGTGCTGCTGCCCTGTCCCTCAGTCAGAGATACCAGGCTCACTGTGCTGCTGCCTTATCCCTCAGTCAGTGATACCAGACTCACTGTGCTGCTGCCTTGTCCCTCAGTCAGAGACACCAGGCTCACTGTGCTGCTGCCTTGTCCCTCTGTCAGAGATACCAGGCACACTGTGCTGCTGCCTTGTCCCTCAGTCAGAGATACCAGGCACACTGTGCTGCTGCCTTGTCCCTCAGTCAGAGATACCAGTCTCACTGTGCTGCTGCCCTGTCCCTCAGTCAGGGATACCAGGCTAACTGTGCTGCTGCCTTGTCCCTCAGTCAGAGACACCAGGCTCACTGTGCTGCTGACTTGTCCCTCTGTCAGAGATACCAGGCACACTGTGCTGCTGGCTTGTCCCTCAGTCAGAGATACCAGGCTCACTGTGCTGCTGCCCTGTCCCTCAGTCAGAGATACCAGACTCACTGTGCTGCTGCCCTGTCCCTCACTCAGATACCAGGCTCACAGTGCTGCTGCGCTGTCCCTCTGTCAGTGATACCAGGCTCACTGTGCTGCTGCCCTGTCCCTCAGTCAGAGAGACCAGGCTCACTGTGCTGCTGCCCTGTCCCTCAGTCAGAGATACCAGGCTCACTGTGCTGCTGCCTTGTCCCTCAGTCAGAGATACCAGGCTCACTTTGCTGCTGCCCTGTCCCTAAGCCAGAGATACCAGGCTCACTGTGCTGCTGCCCTGTCCCTCAGTCAGAGATACCAGGCTCACTGTGGTGCTGTCCTGTCCCTCCGTCAGAGATACCAGACTCACTGTGCTGCTGCGCTGTCCCTCTGTCAGTGATACCAGGCTCACTGTGCTGCTGCCCTGTCCCTCAGTCAGAGATACCAGGCTCACTGTGCTGCTGGCCTGTCCCTCAGTCAGAGATACCAGGCTCACTGTGCTGCTGCCTTGTCCCTCAGTCAGAGATACCAGGCACACTGTGCTGCTGCCCTGTCCCTAAGCCAGAGATACCAGGCTCACTGTGCTGCTGCCCTGTCCCTAAGCCAGAGATACCAGGCTCACTGTGCTGCTGCCCTGTCCCTAAGCCAGAGATACCAGGCTCACTGTGCTGCTGCGCTGTCCCTCTGTCAGTGATACCAGACTCACTGTGCTGCTGCCTTGTCCCTCAGTCAGAGATACCAGACTCACTGTGCTGCTGCCCTGTCCCTCAGTCAGAGATACCAGGCTCACTGTGCTGCTGCCCTGTCCCTCAGTCAGAGATACCAGGCTCACTGTGCTGCTGC
This sequence comes from Chiloscyllium punctatum, assembly GCF_047496795.1. Taxonomy (NCBI): domain Eukaryota; kingdom Metazoa; phylum Chordata; class Chondrichthyes; order Orectolobiformes; family Hemiscylliidae; genus Chiloscyllium; species Chiloscyllium punctatum. The sequence goes on along the minus strand of NC_092791.1, from coordinate 29,655,183 downwards.
CTTGTCCCTCAGTCAGTGATACCAGACTCACTGTGCTGCTGCCTTGTCCCTCAGTCAGAGATACCAGACTCACTGTGCTGCTGCCTTGTCTCTCTGTCAGAGATACCAGGCTCACTGTGCTGCTGCCTTGTCCCTCAGTCAGAGATACCAGGCTCACTGTGCTGCTGCCCTGTCCCTCTGTCAGTGATACCAGACTCACTGTGCTGCTGCCCTGTCCCTCAGTCAGAGATACCAGACTCACTGTGCTGCTGCCTTGTCGCTTCTCAGTGATACCCGACTCACGGTGCTGCTGCCTTGTCCCTGAGTCAGAGATACCAGACTCACTCTGCTGCTGCCCTGTCCCTCAGTCAGAGATACCAGGCTCACTGTGCTGCTGCCCTGTCCCTCTGTCAGTGATACCAGGATCACTGTGCTGCTGCCTTATCCCTCAGTCAGAGATACCAGACTCACTGTGCTGCTGCCCTGTCCCTCAGTCAGAGATACCAGACTCACTGTGCTGCTGCCTTATACCTCTGTCAGAGATACCAGGCTCACTGTGCTGCTGCACTGTCCCTCAGTCTGAGATACCAGACTCACTGTGCTGCTGCCCTGTCCCTCAGTCAGAGATACCAGGCTCACTGTGCTGCTGCCCTGTCCCTCAGTCAGTGATACCAGACTCACTGTGCTGCTGCCTTGTCCCTCAGTCAGAGATACCAGGCTCACTGTGCTGCTGGCCTGTCCCTCAATCAGAGAACCAGGCTCACTGTGCTGCTGCCTTGTCCCTCAGACAGAGATACCAGACTCACTGTGCTGCTGCCCTGTCCCTCAGTCAGAGATACCAGACTCACTGTGCTGCTGCCCTGTCCCTCAGTCAGAGATACCAGACTCACTGTGCTGCTGCCCTGTCCCTCAGTCAGAGATACCAGACTCACTGTGCTGCTGCCCTGTCCCTCAGTCAGAGATAGCAGGCTTACTGTTCTGCTGCCCTGTCCCTCAGTCAGAGATACCAGGCTCACTGTGCTGCTGCCTTGTCACTTAGTCAGAGATACCAGGCTCACTGTGCTGCTGCCTTGTCCCTCAGTCAGAGATACCAGACTCACTGTGCTGCTGCCCTGTCCCTCAGGCAGAGATACCAGGCTCACTGTGCTGCTGCCCTGTCCCTCAGTCAGAGATACCAGGCTCACTGTGCTGCTGCCTTATCCCTCAGTCAGTGATACCAGACTCACTGTGCTGCTGCCTTGTCCCTCAGTCAGAGACACCAGGCTCACTGTGCTGCTGCCTTGTCCCTCTGTCAGAGATACCAGGCACACTGTGCTGCTGCCTTGTCCCTCAGTCAGAGATACCAGGCACACTGTGCTGCTGCCTTGTCCCTCAGTCAGAGATACCAGTCTCACTGTGCTGCTGCCCTGTCCCTCAGTCAGGGATACCAGGCTAACTGTGCTGCTGCCTTGTCCCTCAGTCAGAGACACCAGGCTCACTGTGCTGCTGACTTGTCCCTCTGTCAGAGATACCAGGCACACTGTGCTGCTGCCTTGTCCCTCAGTCAGAGATACCAGGCTCACTTGTCTGCTGCCCTGTCCCTCAGTCAGAGATACCAGACTCACTGTGCTGCTGCCCTGTCCCTCAGTCAGAGATACCAGACTCACTGTGCTGCTGCGCTGGCCCTCAGTCAGAGATACCAGGCTCACTGTGCTGCTGCCTTGTCCCTCAGTCAGAGATACCAGGCACACTGTGCTGCTGCCTTGTCCCTCAGTCAGAGATACCAGTCTCACTGTGCTGCTGCCCTGTCCCTCAGTCAGGGATACCAGGCTAACTGTGCTGCTGCCTTGTCCCTCAGTCAGAGACACCAGGCTCACTGTGCTGCTGACTTGTCCCTCTGTCAGAGATACCAGGCACACTGTGCTGCTGCCTTGTCCCTCAGTCAGAGATACCAGGCTCACTTGTCTGCTGCCCTGTCCCTCAGTCAGAGATACCAGACTCACTGTGCTGCTGCCCTGTCCCTCAGTCAGAGATACCAGGCTTACTGTGCTGCTGCCCTGTCCCTCAGCCAGAGATACCAGGCTCACTGTGCTGCTGCCTTGTCGCTTCTCAGTGACACCCGACTCACTGTGCTGCTGCCTTGTCCCTGAGTCAGAGATACCAGACTCACTCTGCTGCTGCCCTGTCCCTCAGTCAGAGATACCAGGCTCACTGTGCTGCTGCCTTATCCCTCAGTCAGAGATACCAGACTCACTGTGCTGCTGCCCTGTCCCTAAGTCAGAGATACCAGACTCACTGTGCTGCTGCCTTATCCCTCAGTCAGAGATACCAGGCTCACTGTGCTGCTGCACTGTCCCTCAGTCTGAGATACCAGACTCACTGTGCTCCTGCCTTGTCCCTCAGTCAGAGATACCGGGCTCACTATGCTCCTGCCTTGTCCCTCAGTCAGAGATACCAGACTCACTGTGCTCCTGCCTTGTCCCTCAGTCAGAGATACCGGGCTCACTGTGCTCCTTCCTTATCCCTCAGTCAGAGATACCCGGATGACTGTGCTCCTGCCTTGTCCCTCAGTCAGAGATACCAGACTCACTGTGCTGCTGCCCTGTCCCTCACTCAGATACCAGGCTCACAGTGCTGCTGCGCTGTCCCTCTGTCAGTGATACCAGGCTCACTGTGCTGCTGCCCTGTCCCTCAGTCAGAGATACCCGACTCACTGTGCTGCTGCCCTGTCCCTCACTCAGATACCAGGCTCACAGTGCTGCTGCGCTGTCCCTCTGTCAGTGATACCAGGCTCACTGTGCTGCTGCCCTGTCCCTCAGTCAGAGAGACCAGGCTCACTGTGCTGCTGCCCTGTCCCTCAGTCAGAGATACCAGGCTCACTGTGCTGCTGCCTTGTCCCTCAGTCAGAGATACCAGGCTCACTGTGCTGCTGCCCTGTCCCTAAGCCAGAGATACCAGGCTCACTGTGCTGCTGCCCTGTCCCTCAGTCAGAGATACCAGGCTCACTGTGGTGCTGTCCTGTCCCTCAGTCAGAGATACCAGGCCCAATGTGCTGCTGTCCTGTCCGTCAGTCAGAGATACCAGACTCACTGTGCTGCTGCCCTGTCCCTCACTCAGATACCAGGCTCACTGTGCTGCTGCCTTGTCCCTCCGTCAGAGATACCAGACTCACTGTGCTGCTGCGCTGTCCCTCTGTCAGTGATACCAGGCTCACTGTGCTGCTGCCCTGTCCCTCAGTCAGAGATACCAGGCTCACTGTGCTGCTGGCCTGTCCCTCAGTCAGAGATACCAGGCTCACTGTGCTGCTGCCTTGTCCCTCAGTCAGAGATACCAGGCACACTGTGCTGCTGCCCTGTCCCTAAGCCAGAGATACCAGGCTCACTGTGCTGCTGCCCTGTCCCTAAGCCAGAGATACCAGGCTCACTGTGCTGCTGCCCTGTTCCTAAGCCAGAGATACCAGGCTCACTGTGCTGCTGCGCTGTCCCTCTGTCAGTGATACCAGACTCACTGTGCTGCTGCCTTGTCCCTCAGTCAGAGATACCAGACTCACTGTGCTGCTGCCCTGTCCCTCAGTCAGAGATACCAGGCTCACTGTGCTGCTGCCCTGTCCCTCAGTCAGAGATACCAGGCTCACTGTGCTGCTGCCTTGTCCCTCAGTCAGTGATACCAGACTCACTGTGCTGCTGCCCTGTCCCTCAGTCAGAGATACCAGGCTCACTGTGCTGCTGGCCTGTCCCTCAATCAGAGAACCAGGCTCACTGTGCTGCTGGCCTGTCCCTCAATCAGAGAACCAGGCTCACTGTGCTGCTGCCTTGTCCCTCAGACAGAGATACCAGACTCACTGTGCTGCTGCCCTGTCCCTCAGTCAGAGATACCAGACTCACTGTGCTGCTGCCCTGTCCCTCAGTCAGAGATACCAGACTCACTGTGCTGCTGCCCTGTCCCTCAGTCAGAGATACCAGACTCACTGTGCTGCTGCCCTGTCCCTCAGTCAGAGATAGCAGGCTTACTGTTCTGCTGCCCTGTCCCTCAGTCAGAGATACCAGGCTCACTGTGCTGCTGCCTTGTCACTTAGTCAGAGATACCAGGCTCACTGTGCTGCTGCCTTGTCCCTCAGTCAGAGATACCAGACTCACTGTGCTGCTGCCCTGTCCCTCAGGCAGAGATACCAGGCTCACTGTGCTGCTGCCCTGTCCCTCAGTCAGAGATACCAGGCTCACTGTGCTGCTGCCTTATCCCTCAGTCAGTGATACCAGACTCACTGTGCTGCTGCCTTGTCCCTCAGTCAGAGACACCAGGCTCACTGTGCTGCTGCCTTGTCCCTCTGTCAGAGATACCAGGCACACTGTGCTGCTGCCTTGTCCCTCAGTCAGAGATACCAGGCACACTGTGCTGCTGCCTTGTCCCTCAGTCAGAGATACCAGTCTCACTGTGCTGCTGCCCTGTCCCTCAGTCAGGGATACCAGGCTAACTGTGCTGCTGCCTTGTCCCTCAGTCAGAGACACCAGGCTCACTGTGCTGCTGACTTGTCCCTCTGTCAGAGATACCAGGCACACTGTGCTGCTGCCTTGTCCCTCAGTCAGAGATACCAGGCTCACTTGTCTGCTGCCCTGTCCCTCAGTCAGAGATACCAGACTCACTGTGCTGCTGCCCTGTCCCTCAGTCAGAGATACCAGACTCACTGTGCTGCTGCGCTGGCCCTCAGTCAGAGATACCAGGCTCACTGTGCTGCTGCCTTGTCCCTCAGTCAGAGATACCAGGCACACTGTGCTGCTGCCTTGTCCCTCAGTCAGAGATACCAGTCTCACTGTGCTGCTGCCCTGTCCCTCAGTCAGGGATACCAGGCTAACTGTGCTGCTGCCTTGTCCCTCAGTCAGAGACACCAGGCTCACTGTGCTGCTGACTTGTCCCTCTGTCAGAGATACCAGGCACACTGTGCTGCTGCCTTGTCCCTCAGTCAGAGATACCAGGCTCACTTGTCTGCTGCCCTGTCCCTCAGTCAGAGATACCAGACTCACTGTGCTGCTGCCCTGTCCCTCAGTCAGAGATACCAGGCTTACTGTGCTGCTGCCCTGTCCCTCAGCCAGAGATACCAGGCTCACTGTGCTGCTGCCTTGTCGCTTCTCAGTGACACCCGACTCACTGTGCTGCTGCCTTGTCCCTGAGTCAGAGATACCAGACTCACTCTGCTGCTGCCCTGTCCCTCAGTCAGAGATACCAGGCTCACTGTGCTGCTGCCTTATCCCTCAGTCAGAGATACCAGACTCACTGTGCTGCTGCCCTGTCCCTAAGTCAGAGATACCAGACTCACTGTGCTGCTGCCTTATCCCTCAGTCAGAGATACCAGGCTCACTGTGCTGCTGCACTGTCCCTCAGTCTGAGATACCAGACTCACTGTGCTCCTGCCTTGTCCCTCAGTCAGAGATACCGGGCTCACTATGCTCCTGCCTTGTCCCTCAGTCAGAGATACCAGACTCACTGTGCTCCTGCCTTGTCCCTCAGTCAGAGATACCGGGCTCACTGTGCTCCTTCCTTATCCCTCAGTCAGAGATACCCGGATGACTGTGCTCCTGCCTTGTCCCTCAGTCAGAGATACCAGACTCACTGTGCTGCTGCCCTGTCCCTCACTCAGATACCAGGCTCACAGTGCTGCTGCGCTGTCCCTCTGTCAGTGATACCAGGCTCACTGTGCTGCTGCCCTGTCCCTCAGTCAGAGATACCCGACTCACTGTGCTGCTGCCCTGTCCCTCACTCAGATACCAGGCTCACAGTGCTGCTGCGCTGTCCCTCTGTCAGTGATACCAGGCTCACTGTGCTGCTGCCCTGTCCCTCAGTCAGAGAGACCAGGCTCACTGTGCTGCTGCCCTGTCCCTCAGTCAGAGATACCAGGCTCACTGTGCTGCTGCCTTGTCCCTCAGTCAGAGATACCAGGCTCACTGTGCTGCTGCCCTGTCCCTAAGCCAGAGATACCAGGCTCACTGTGCTGCTGCCCTGTCCCTCAGTCAGAGATACCAGGCTCACTGTGGTGCTGTCCTGTCCCTCAGTCAGAGATACCAGGCCCAATGTGCTGCTGTCCTGTCCGTCAGTCAGAGATACCAGACTCACTGTGCTGCTGCCCTGTCCCTCACTCAGATACCAGGCTCACTGTGCTGCTGCCTTGTCCCTCCGTCAGAGATACCAGACTCACTGTGCTGCTGCGCTGTCCCTCTGTCAGTGATACCAGGCTCAAGGTGCTGCTGCCCTGTCCCTCAGTCAGAGATACCAGGCTCACTGTGCTGCTGGCCTGTCCCTCAGTCAGAGATACCAGGCTCACTGTGCTGCTGCCTTGTCCCTCAGTCAGAGATACCAGGCACACTGTGCTGCTGCCCTGTCCCTAAGCCAGAGATACCAGGCTCACTGTGCTGCTGCCCTGTCCCTAAGCCAGAGATACCAGGCTCACTGTGCTGCTGCCCTGTTCCTAAGCCAGAGATACCAGGCTCACTGTGCTGCTGCGCTGTCCCTCTGTCAGTGATACCAGACTCACTGTGCTGCTGCCTTGTCCCTCAGTCAGAGATACCAGACTCACTGTGCTGCTGCCCTGTCCCTCAGTCAGAGATACCAGGCTCACTGTGCTGCTGCCCTGTCCCTCAGTCAGAGATACCAGGCTCACTGTGCTGCTGCCTTGTCCCTCAGTCAGTGATACCAGACTCACTGTGCTGCTGCCCTGTCCCTCAGTCAGAGATACCAGGCTCACTGTGCTGCTGGCCTGTCCCTCAATCAGAGAACCAGGCTCACTGTGCTGCTGCCTTGTCCCTCAGACAGAGATACCAGACTCACTGTGCTGCTGCCCTGTCCCTCAGTCAGAGATACCAGACTCACTGTGCTGCTGCCCTGTCCCTCAGTCAGAGATACCAGACTCACTGTGCTGCTGCCCTGTCCCTCAGTCAGAGATACCAGACTCACTGTGCTGCTGCCCTGTCCCTCAGTCAGAGATACCAGGCTTACTGTTCTGCTGCCCTGTCCCTCAGTCAGAGATACCAGGCTCACTGTGCTGCTGCCTTGTCCCTCAGTCAGAGATACCAGACTCACTGTGCTGCTGCCCTGTCCCTCAGTCAGAGATACCAGGCTCACTGTGCTGCTGCCCTGTCCCTCAGTCAGAGATACCAGGCTCACTGTGCTGCTGCCTTATCCCTCAGTCAGTGATACCAGACTCACTGTGCTGCTGCCTTGTCCCTCAGTCAGAGACACCAGGCTCACTGTGCTGCTGCCTTGTCCCTCTGTCAGAGATACCAGGCACACTGTGCTGCTGCCTTGTCCCTCAGTCAGAGATACCAGGCACACTGTGCTGCTGCCTTGTCCCTCAGTCAGAGATACCAGTCTCACTGTGCTGCTGCCCTGTCCCTCAGTCAGGGATACCAGGCTAACTGTGCTGCTGCCTTGTCCCTCAGTCAGAGACACCAGGCTCACTGTGCTGCTGACTTGTCCCTCTGTCAGAGATACCAGGCACACTGTGCTGCTGGCTTGTCCCTCAGTCAGAGATACCAGGCTCACTGTGCTGCTGCCCTGTCCCTCAGTCAGAGATACCAGACTCACTGTGCTGCTGCCCTGTCCCTCACTCAGATACCAGGCTCACAGTGCTGCTGCGCTGTCCCTCTGTCAGTGATACCAGGCTCACTGTGCTGCTGCCCTGTCCCTCAGTCAGAGAGACCAGGCTCACTGTGCTGCTGCCCTGTCCCTCAGTCAGAGATACCAGGCTCACTGTGCTGCTGCCTTGTCCCTCAGTCAGAGATACCAGGCTCACTGTGCTGCTGCCCTGTCCCTAAGCCAGAGATACCAGGCTCACTGTGCTGCTGCCCTGTCCCTCAGTCAGAGATACCAGGCTCACTGTGGTGCTGTCCTGTCCCTCAGTCAGAGATACCAGGCCCAATGTGCTGCTGTCCTGTCCGTCAGTCAGAGATACCAGACTCACTGTGCTGCTGCCCTGTCCCTCACTCAGATACCAGGCTCACTGTGCTGCTGCCTTGTCCCTCCGTCAGAAATACCAGACTCACTGTGCTGCTGCGCTGTCCCTCTGTCAGTGATACCAGGCTCACTGTGCTGCTGCCCTGTCCCTCAGTCAGAGATACCAGGCTCACTGTGCTGCTGGCCTGTCCCTCAGTCAGAGATACCAGGCTCACTGTGCTGCTGCCTTGTCCCTCAGTCAGAGATACCAGGCACACTGTGCTGCTGCCCTGTCCCTAAGCCAGAGATACCAGGCTCACTGTGCTGCTGCCCTGTCCCTAAGCCAGAGATACCAGGCTCACTGTGCTGCTGCACTGTCCCTAAGCCAGAGATACCAGGCTCACTGTGCTGCTGCGCTGTCCCTCTGTCAGTGATACCAGACTCACTGTGCTGCTGCCTTGTCCCTCAGTCAGAGATACCAGACTCACTGTGCTGCTGCCCTGTCCCTCAGTCAGAGATACCAGGCTCACTGTGCTGCTGCCCTGTCCCTCAGTCAGAGATACCAGGCTCACTGTGCTGCTGCCTTGTCCCTCAGTCAGTGATACCAGACTCACTGTGCTGCTGCCCTGTCCCTCAGTCAGAGATACCAGGCTCACTGTGCTGCTGGCCTGTCCCTCAATCAGAGAACCAGGCTCACTGTGCTGCTGCCTTGTCCCTCAGACAGAGATACCAGACTCACTGTGCTGCTGCCCTGTCCCTCAGTCAGAGATACCAGACTCACTGTGCTGCTGCCCTGTCCCTCAGTCAGAGATACCAGACTCACTGTGCTGCTGCCCTGTCCCTCAGTCAGAGATACCAGGCTCACTGTGCTGCTGCCCTGTCCCTCACTCAGATACCAGGCTCACAGTGCTGCTGCGCTGTCCCTCTGTCAGTGATACCAGGCTCACTGTGCTGCTGCCCTGTCCCTCAGTCAGAGAGACCAGGCTCACTGTGCTGCTGCCCTGTCCCTCAGTCAGAGATACCAGGCTCACTGTGCTGCTGCCCTGTCCCTCAGTCAGAGATACCAGGCTCACTGTGCTGCTGCCCTGTCCCTCAGTCAGAGATACCAGACTCACTGTGCTGCTGCCCTGTCCCTCACTCAGATACCAGGCTCACAGTGCTGCTGCGCTGTCCCTCTGTCAGTGATACCAGGCTCACTGTGCTGCTGCCCTGTCCCTCAGTCAGAGAGACCAGGCTCACTGTGCTGCTGCCCTGTCCCTCAGTCAGAGATACCAGGCTCACTGTGCTGCTGCCTTGTCCCTCAGTCAGAGATACCAGGCTCACTGTGCTGCTGCCCTGTCCCTAAGCCAGAGATACCAGGCTCACTGTGCTGCTGCCCTGTCCCTCAGTCAGAGATACCAGGCTCACTGTGGTGCTGTCCTGTCCCTCCGTCAGAGATACCAGACTCACTGTGCTGCTGCGCTGTCCCTCTGTCAGTGATACCAGGCTCACTGTGCTGCTGCCCTGTCCCTCAGTCAGAGATACCAGGCTCACTGTGCTGCTGGCCTGTCCCTCAGTCAGAGATACCAGGCTCACTGTGCTGCTGCCTTGTCCCTCAGTCAGAGATACCAGGCACACTGTGCTGCTGCCCTGTCCCTAAGCCAGAGATACCAGGCTCACTGTGCTGCTGCCCTGTCCCTAAGCCAGAGATGCCAGGCTCACTGTGCTGCTGCCCTGTCCCTAAGCCAGAGATACCAGGCTCACTGTGCTGCTGCGCTGTCCCTCTGTCAGTGATACCAGACTCACTGTGCTGCTGCCTTGTCCCTCAGTCAGAGATACCAGACTCACTGTGCTGCTGCCCTGTCCCTCAGTCAGAGATACCAGGCTCACTGTGCTGCTGCCCTGTCCCTCAGTCAGAGATACCAGGCTCACTGTGCTGCTGCCTTGTCCCTCAGTCAGTGATACCAGACTCACTGTGCTGCTGCCTTGTCCCTCAGTCAGAGATACCAGACTCACTGTGCTGCTGCCTTGTCTCTCTGTCAGAGATACCAGGCTCACTGTGCTGCTGCCTTGTCCCTCAGTCAGAGATACCAGGCTCACTGTGCTGCTGCCCTGTCCCTCTGTCAGTGATACCAGACTCACTGTGCTGCTGCCCTGTCCCTCAGTCAGAGATACCAGACTCACTGTGCTGCTGCCTTGTCGCTTCTCAGTGATACCCGACTCACGGTGCTGCTGCCTTGTCCCTGAGTCAGAGATACCAGACTCACTCTGCTGCTGCCCTGTCCCTCAGTCAGAGATACCAGGCTCACTGTGCTGCTGCCCTGTCCCTCTGTCAGTGATACCAGGATCACTGTGCTGCTGCCTTATCCCTCAGTCAGAGATACCAGACTCACTGTGCTGCTGCCCTGTCCCTCAGTCAGAGATACCAGACTCACTGTGCTGCTGCCTTATACCTCTGTCAGAGATACCAGGCTCACTGTGCTGCTGCACTGTCCCTCAGTCTGAGATACCAGACTCACTGTGCTGCTGCCCTGTCCCTCAGTCAGAGATACCAGGCTCACTGTGCTGCTGCCCTGTCCCTCAGTCAGTGATACCAGACTCACTGTGCTGCTGCCTTGTCCCTCAGTCAGAGATACCAGGCTCACTGTGCTGCTGGCCTGTCCCTCAATCAGAGAACCAGGCTCACTGTGCTGCTGCCTTGTCCCTCAGACAGAGATACCAGACTCACTGTGCTGCTGCCCTGTCCCTCAGTCAGAGATACCAGACTCACTGTGCTGCTGCCCTGTCCCTCAGTCAGAGATACCAGACTCACTGTGCTGCTGCCCTGTCCCTCAGTCAGAGATACCAGACTCACTGTGCTGCTGCCCTGTCCCTCAGTCAGAGATAGCAGGCTTACTGTTCTGCTGCCCTGTCCCTCAGTCAGAGATACCAGGCTCACTGTGCTGCTGCCTTGTCACTTAGTCAGAGATACCAGGCTCACTGTGCTGCTGCCTTGTCCCTCAGTCAGAGATACCAGACTCACTGTGCTGCTGCCCTGTCCCTCAGGCAGAGATACCAGGCTCACTGTGCTGCTGCCCTGTCCCTCAGTCAGAGATACCAGGCTCACTGTGCTGCTGCCTTATCCCTCAGTCAGTGATACCAGACTCACTGTGCTGCTGCCTTGTCCCTCAGTCAGAGACACCAGGCTCACTGTGCTGCTGCCTTGTCCCTCTGTCAGAGATACCAGGCACACTGTGCTGCTGCCTTGTCCCTCAGTCAGAGATACCAGGCACACTGTGCTGCTGCCTTGTCCCTCAGTCAGAGATACCAGTCTCACTGTGCTGCTGCCCTGTCCCTCAGTCAGGGATACCAGGCTAACTGTGCTGCTGCCTTGTCCCTCAGTCAGAGACACCAGGCTCACTGTGCTGCTGACTTGTCCCTCTGTCAGAGATACCAGGCACACTGTGCTGCTGCCTTGTCCCTCAGTCAGAGATACCAGGCTCACTTGTCTGCTGCCCTGTCCCTCAGTCAGAGATACCAGACTCACTGTGCTGCTGCCCTGTCCCTCAGTCAGAGATACCAGACTCACTGTGCTGCTGCGCTGGCCTTCAGTCAGAGATACCAGGCTCACTGTGCTGCTGCCTTGTCCCTCAGTCAGAGATACCAGGCACACTGTGCTGCTGCCTTGTCCCTCAGTCAGAGATACCAGTCTCACTGTGCTGCTGCCCTGTCCCTCAGTCAGGGATACCAGGCTAACTGTGCTGCTGCCTTGTCCCTCAGTCAGAGACACCAGGCTCACTGTGCTGCTGACTTGTCCCTCTGTCAGAGATACCAGGCACACTGTGCTGCTGCCTTGTCCCTCAGTCAGAGATACCAGGCTCACTTGTCTGCTGCCCTGTCCCTCAGTCAGAGATACCAGACTCACTGTGCTGCTGCCCTGTCCCTCAGTCAGAGATACCAGGCTTACTGTGCTGCTGCCCTGTCCCTCAGCCAGAGATACCAGGCTCACTGTGCTGCTGCCTTGTCGCTTCTCAGTGACACCCGACTCACTGTGCTGCTGCCTTGTCCCTGAGTCAGAGATACCAGACTCACTCTGCTGCTGCCCTGTCCCTCAGTCAGAGATACCAGGCTCACTGTGCTGCTGCCTTATCCCTCAGTCAGAGATACCAGACTCACTGTGCTGCTGCCCTGTCCCTAAGTCAGAGATACCAGACTCACTGTGCTGCTGCCTTATCCCTCAGTCAGAGATACCAGGCTCACTGTGCTGCTGCACTGTCCCTCAGTCTGAGATACCAGACTCACTGTGCTCCTGCCTTGTCCCTCAGTCAGAGATACCGGGCTCACTATGCTCCTGCCTTGTCCCTCAGTCAGAGATACCAGACTCACTGTGCTCCTGCCTTGTCCCTCAGTCAGAGATACCGGGCTCACTGTGCTCCTTCCTTATCCCTCAGTCAGAGATACCCGGATGACTGTGCTCCTGCCTTGTCCCTCAGTCAGAGATACCAGACTCACTGTGCTGCTGCCCTGTCCCTCACTCAGATACCAGGCTCACAGTGCTGCTGCGCTGTCCCTCTGTCAGTGATACCAGGCTCACTGTGCTGCTGCCCTGTCCCTCAGTCAGAGATACCAGACTCACTGTGCTGCTGCCCTGTCCCTCACTCAGATACCAGGCTCACAGTGCTGCTGCGCTGTCCCTCTGTCAGTGATACCAGGCTCACTGTGCTGCTGCCCTGTCCCTCAGTCAGAGAGACCAGGCTCACTGTGCTGCTGCCCTGTCCCTCAGTCAGAGATACCAGGCTCACTGTGCTGCTGCCTTGTCCCTCAGTCAGAGATACCAGGCTCACTGTGCTGCTGCCCTGTCCCTAAGCCAGAGATACCAGGCTCACTGTGCTGCTGCCCTGTCCCTCAGTCAGAGATACCAGGCTCACTGTGGTGCTGTCCTGTCCCTCAGTCAGAGATACCAGGCCCAATGTGCTGCTGTCCTGTCCGTCAGTCAGAGATACCAGACTCACTGTGCTGCTGCCCTGTCCCTCACTCAGATACCAGGCTCACTGTGCTGCTGCCTTGTCCCTCCGTCAGAGATACCAGACTCACTGTGCTGCTGCGCTGTCCCTCTGTCAGTGATACCAGGCTCACTGTGCTGCTGCCCTGTCCCTCAGTCAGAGATACCAGGCTCACTGTGCTGCTGGCCTGTCCCTCAGTCAGAGATACCAGGCACACTGTGCTGCTGCCCTGTCCCTAAGCCAGAGATACCAGGCTCACTGTGCTGCTGCCCTGTCCCTAAGCCAGAGATACCAGGCTCACTGTGCTGCTGCCCTGTCCCTAAGCCAGAGATACCAGGCTCACTGTGCTGCTGCGCTGTCCCTCTGTCAGTGATACCAGACTCACTGTGCTGCTGCCTTGTCCCTCAGTCAGAGATACCAGACTCACTGTGCTGCTGCCCTGTCCCTCAGTCAGAGATACCAGGCTCACTGTGCTGCTGCCCTGTCCCTCAGTCAGAGATACCAGGCTCACTGTGCTGCTGCCTTGTCCCTCAGTCAGTGATACCAGACTCACTGTGCTGCTGCCCTGTCCCTCAGTCAGAGATACCAGGCTCACTGTGCTGCTGGCCTGTCCCTCAATCAGAGAACCAGGCTCACTGTGCTGCTGCCTTGTCCCTCAGACAGAGATACCAGACTCACTGTGCTGCTGCCCTGTCCCTCAGTCAGAGATACCAGACTCACTGTGCTGCTGCCCTGTCCCTCAGTCAGAGATACCAGACTCACTGTGCTGCTGCCCTGTCCCTCAGTCAGAGATACCAGACTCACTGTGCTGCTGCCCTGTCCCTCAGTCAGAGATACCAGGCTTACTGTTCTGCTGCCCTGTCCCTCAGTCAGAGATACCAGGCTCACTGTGCTGCTGCCTTGTCCCTCAGTCAGAGATACCAGACTCACTGTGCTGCTGCCCTGTCCCTCAGTCAGAGATACCAGGCTCACTGTGCTGCTGCCCTGTCCCTCAGTCAGAGATACCAGGCTCACTGTGCTGCTGCCTTATCCCTCAGTCAGTGATACCAGACTCACTGTGCTGCTGCCTTGTCCCTCAGTCAGAGACACCAGGCTCACTGTGCTGCTGCCTTGTCCCTCTGTCAGAGATACCAGGCACACTGTGCTGCTGCCTTGTCCCTCAGTCAGAGATACCAGGCACACTGTGCTGCTGCCTTGTCCCTCAGTCAGAGATACCAGTCTCACTGTGCTGCTGCCCTGTCCCTCAGTCAGGGATACCAGGCTAACTGTGCTGCTGCCTTGTCCCTCAGTCAGAGACACCAGGCTCACTGTGCTGCTGACTTGTCCCTCTGTCAGAGATACCAGGCACACTGTGCTGCTGGCTTGTCCCTCAGTCAGAGATACCAGGCTCACTGTGCTGCTGCCCTGTCCCTCAGTCAGAGATACCAGACTCACTGTGCTGCTGCCCTGTCCCTCACTCAGATACCAGGCTCACAGTGCTGCTGCGCTGTCCCTCTGTCAGTGATACCAGGCTCACTGTGCTGCTGCCCTGTCCCTCAGTCAGAGAGACCAGGCTCACTGTGCTGCTGCCCTGTCCCTCAGTCAGAGATACCAGGCTCACTGTGCTGCTGCCTTGTCCCTCAGTCAGAGATACCAGGCTCACTGTGCTGCTGCCCTGTCCCTAAGCCAGAGATACCAGGCTCACTGTGCTGCTGCCCTGTCCCTCAGTCAGAGATACCAGGCTCACTGTGGTGCTGTCCTGTCCCTCAGTCAGAGATACCAGGCCCAATGTGCTGCTGTCCTGTCCGTCAGTCAGAGATACCAGACTCACTGTGCTGCTGCCCTGTCCCTCACTCAGATACCAGGCTCACTGTGCTGCTGCCTTGTCCCTCCGTCAGAGATACCAGACTCACTGTGCTGCTGCGCTGTCCCTCTGTCAGTGATACCAGGCTCACTGTGCTGCTGCCCTGTCCCTCAGTCAGAGATACCAGGCTCACTGTGCTGCTGGCCTGTCCCTCAGTCAGAGATACCAGGCTCACTGTGCTGCTGCCTTGTCCCTCAGTCAGAGATACCAGGCACACTGTGCTGCTGCCCTGTCCCTAAGCCAGAGATACCAGGCTCACTGTGCTGCTGCCCTGTCCCTAAGCCAGAGATACCAGGCTCACTGTGCTGCTGCCCTGTCCCTAAGCCAGAGATACCAGGCTCACTGTGCTGCTGCGCTGTCCCTCTGTCAGTGATACCAGACTCACTGTGCTGCTGCCTTGTCCCTCAGTCAGAGATACCAGACTCACTGTGCTGCTGCCCTGTCCCTCAGTCAGAGATACCAGGCTCACTGTGCTGCTGCCCTGTCCCTCAGTCAGAGATACCAGGCTCACTGTGCTGCTGCCTTGTCCCTCAGTCAGTGATACCAGGCTCACTGTGCTGCTGCCTTATCCCTCAGTCAGTGATACCAGACTCACTGTGCTGCTGCCTTGTCCCTCAGTCAGAGACACCAGGCTCACTGTGCTGCTGCCTTGTCCCTCTGTCAGAGATACCAGGCACACTGTGCTGCTGCCTTGTCCCTCAGTCAGAGATACCAGGCACACTGTGCTGCTGCCTTGTCCCTCAGTCAGAGATACCAGTCTCACTGTGCTGCTGCCCTGTCCCTCAGTCAGGGATACCAGGCTAACTGTGCTGCTGCCTTGTCCCTCAGTCAGAGACACCAGGCTCACTGTGCTGCTGACTTGTCCCTCTGTCAGAGATACCAGGCACACTGTGCTGCTGGCTTGTCCCTCAGTCAGAGATACCAGGCTCACTTGTCTGCTGCCCTGTCCCTCAGTCAGAGATACCAGACTCACTGTGCTGCTGCCCTGTCCCTCTGTCAGAGATACCAGGCTCACTGTGCTGCTGCCCTGACCCTCAGTCAGAGATACCAGGCTCACTGTGCTGCTGCCCTGTCCCTCAGTCAGAGATACCAGGCTCACTGTGCTGCTGCCTTGTCCCTCAGTCAGAGATACCAGGCTCACTGTGCTGCTGCCTTATCCCTCAGTCAGTGATACCAGACTCACTGTGCTGCTGCCTTGTCCCTCAGTCAGAGACACCAGGCTCACTGTGCTGCTGCCTTGTCCCTCTGTCAGAGATACCAGGCACACTGTGCTGCTGCCTTGTCCCTCAGTCAGAGATACCAGGCACACTGTGCTGCTGCCTTGTCCCTCAGTCAGCGATACCAGTCTCACTGTGCTGCTGCCCTGTCCCTCAGTCAGGGATACCAGGCTAACTGTGCTGCTGACTTGTCCCTCTGTCAGAGATACCAGGCACATTGTGCTGCTGCCTTGTCCCTCAGTCAGTGATACCAGACTCACTGTGCTGCTGCCTTGTCCCTCAGTCAGAGACACCAGGCTCACTGTGCTGCTGCCTTGTCCCTCTGTCAGAGATACCAGGCACACTGTGCTGCTGCCTTGTCCCTCAGTCAGAGATACCAGGCACACTGTGCTGCTGCCTTGTCCCTCAGTCAGCGATACCAGTCTCACTGTGCTGCTGCCCTGTCCCTCAGTCAGAGACACCAGGCTCACTGTGCTGCTGACTTGTCCCTCTGTCAGAGATACCAGGCACACTGTGCTGCTGCCTTGTCCCTCAGTCAGAGATACCAGGCTCACTTGTCTGCTGCCCTGTCCCTCAGTCAGAGATACCAGACTCACTGTGCTGCTGCCCTGTCCCTCTGTCAGAGATACCAGGCTCACTGTGCTGCTGCCCTGACCCTCAGTCAGAGATACCAGGCTCACTGTGCTGCTGCCCTGTCCCTCAGTCAGAGATACCAGGCTCACTGTGCTGCTGCCCTGTCCCTCAGTCAGAGATACCAGACTCACTGCGCTGCTGCCCTGTCCCTCAGTCAGAGATACCAGACTCACTGTGCTGCTGCCCTGTCCCTCAGTCAGAGATACCAGGCTTACTGTTCTGCTGCCCTGTCCCTCAGTCAGAGATACCAGGCTCACTGTGCTGCTGCCTTGTCCCTCAGTCAGAGATACCAGGCTCACTGTGCTGCTGCCTTGTCCCTCACTCAGAGATACCAGACTCACTGTGCTGCTGCCCTGTCCCTCAGTCAGAGATACCAGGCTCACTGTGCTGCTGCCCTGTCCCTCAGTCAGAGATACCAGGCTCACTGTGCTGCTGCCTTATCCCTCAGTCAGTGATACCAGACTCACTGTGCTGCTGCCTTGTCCCTCAGTCAGAGACACCAGGCTCACTGTGCTGCTGCCTTGTCCCTCTGTCAGAGATACCAGGCACACTGTGCTGCTGCCTTGTCCCTCAGTCAGAGATACCAGGCACACTGTGCTGCTGCCTTGTCCCTCAGTCAGAGATACCAGTCTCACTGTGCTGCTGCCCTGTCCCTCAGTCAGGGATACCAGGCTAACTGTGCTGCTGCCTTGTCCCTCAGTCAGAGACACCAGGCTCACTGTGCTGCTGCCTTGTCCCTCTGTCAGAGATACCAGGCTCACTGTGCTGCTGCCTTGTCCCTCACTCAGAGATACCAGACTCACTGTGCTGCTGCCCTGTCCCTCAGTCAGAGATACCAGGCTCACTGTGCTGCTGCCCTGTCCCTCAGTCAGAGATACCAGGCTCACTGTGCTGCTGCCTTATCCCTCAGTCAGTGATACCAGACTCACTGTGCTGCTGCCTTGTCCCTCAGTCAGAGACACCAGGCTCACTGTGCTGCTGCCTTGTCCCTCTGTCAGAGATACCAGGCACACTGTGCTGCTGCCTTGTCCCTCAGTCAGAGATACCAGGCACACTGTGCTGCTGCCTTGTCCCTCAGTCAGAGATACCAGTCTCACTGTGCTGCTGCCCTGTCCCTCAGTCAGGGATACCAGGCTAACTGTGCTGCTGCCTTGTCCCTCAGTCAGAGACACCAGGCTCACTGTGCTGCTGCCTTGTCCCTCTGTCAGAGATACCAGACTCACTGTGCTGCTGCCCTGTCCCTCAGTCAGAGATACCAGGCTCACTGTGCTGCTGCCCTGTCCCTCAGTCAGTGATACCAGACTCACTGTGCTGCTGCCTTGTCCCTCAGTCAGAGATACCAGGCTCACTGTGCTGCTGGCCTGTCCCTCAATCAGAGAACCAGGCTCACTGTGCTGCTGCCTTGTCCCTCAGACAGAGATACCAGACTCACTGTGCTGCTGCCCTGTCCCTCAGTCAGAGATACCAGACTCACTGTGCTGCTGCCCTGTCCCTCAGTCAGAGATACCAGACTCACTGTGCTGCTGCCCTGTCCCTCAGTCAGAGATACCAGACTCACTGTGCTGCTGCCCTGTCCCTCAGTCAGAGATACCAGGCTTACTGTTCTGCTGCCCTGTCCCTCAGTCAGAGATACCAGGCTCACTGTGCTGCTGCCTTGTCACTCAGTCAGAGATACCAGGCTCACTGTGCTGCTGCCTTGTCCCTCAGTCAGAGATACCAGACTCACTGTGCTGCTGCCCTGTCCCTCAGGCAGAGATACCAGGCTCACTGTGCTGCTGCCCTGTCCCTCAGTCAGAGATACCAGGCTCACTGTGCTGCTGCCTTATCCCTCAGTCAGTGATACCAGACTCACTGTGCTGCTGCCTTGTCCCTCAGTCAGAGACACCAGGCTCACTGTGCTGCTGCCTTGTCCCTCTGTCAGAGATACCAGGCACACTGTGCTGCTGCCTTGTCCCTCAGTCAGAGATACCAGGCACACTGTGCTGCTGCCTTGTCCCTCAGTCAGAGATACCAGTCTCACTGTGCTGCTGTCCTGTCCCTCAGTCAGAGACACCAGGCTCACTGTGCTGCTGACTTGTCCCTCTGTCAGAGATACCAGGCACACTGTGCTGCTGCCTTGTCCCTCAGTCAGAGATACCAGGCTCACTTGTCTGCTGCCCTGTCCCTCAGTCAGAGATACCAGACTCACTGTGCTGCTGCCCTGTCCCTCAGTCAGAGATACCAGACTCACTGTGCTGCTGCGCTGTCCCTCTGTCAGTGATACCAGGCTCACTGTGCTGCTGCCCTGTCCCTCAATCAGAGATACCTGGCTCACTGTGCTGCTGCCTTGTCCCTCAGTCAGAGACACCAGGCTCACTGTGCTGCTGACTTGTCCCTCTGTCAGAGATACCAGGCACACTGTGCTGCTGCCTTGTCCCTCAGTCAGAGATACCAGGCTCACTGTGCTGCTGCCCTGTCCCTCAGTCAGAGATACCAGGCTTACTGTGCTGCTGCCCTGTCCCTCAGCCAGAGATACCAGGCTCACTGTGCTGCTGCCTTGTCGCTTCTCAGTGACACCCGACTCACTGTGCTGCTGCCTTGTCCCTGAGTCAGAGATACCAGACTCACTCTGCTGCTGCCCTGTCCCTCAGTCAGAGATACCAGGCTCACTGTGCTGCTGCCTTATCCCTCAGTCAGAGATACCAGACTCACTGTGCTGCTGCCCTGTCCCTAAGTCAGAGATACCAGACTCACTGTGCTGCTGCCTTATCCCTCAGTCAGAGATACCAGGCTCACTGTGCTGCTGCACTGTCCCTCAGTCTGAGATACCAGACTCACTGTGCTCCTGCCTTGTCCCTCAGTCAGAGATACCGGGCTCACTATGCTCCTGCCTTGTCCCTCAGTCAGAGATACCAGACTCACTGTGCTCCTGCCTTGTCCCTCAGTCAGAGATACCGGGCTCACTGTGCTGCTGTCCTGTCCCTCAGTCAGAGATACCAGACTCACTGTGCTGCTGCCCTGTCCCTCAGTCAGAGATACCAGGCTCACTGTGCTGCTGCCCTGTCCCTCAGTCAGAGATACCAGGCTCACTGTGCTGCTGCCCTGTTCCTCAGTCAGAGATACCAGGCTCACGGTGCTGCTGCCCTGTCCCTCAGTCAGAGATACCAGGCTCACTGTGCTGCTGCCTTGTCCCTCAGTCAGAGATACCATGCTCACTGCGCTGCTGCCTTTTCCCTCAGTCAGAGATACCAGGCTCACTGCGCTGCTGCCTTTTCCCTCAGTCAGAGATACCAGGCTCACAGTGCTGCTGCGCTGTCCCTCTGTCAGTGATACCAGACTCACTGTGCTGCTGCCCTGTCCCTCAGTCAGAGAGACCAGGCTCACTGTGCTGCTGCCCTGTCCCTCAGTCAGAGATACCAGGCTCACTGTGCTGCTGCCTTGTCCCTCAGTCAGAGATACCAGGCTCACTGTGCTGCTGCCCTGTCCCTAAGCCAGAGATACCAGGCTCACTGTGCTGCTGCCCTGTCCCTCAGTCAGAGATACCAGGCTCACTGTGGTGCTGTCCTGTCCCTCAGTCAGAGATAGCAGGCCCAATGTGCTGCTGTCCTGTCCGTCAGTCAGAGATACCAGACTCACTGTGCTGCTGCCCTGTCCCTCACTCAGAGATACCAGGCTCACTGTGCTGCTGCCTTGTCCCTCAGTCAGAGATACCAGGCTCACTGTGCTGCTGCCCTGTCCCTAAGCCAGAGATACCAGGCTCACTGTGCTGCTGCCCTGTCCCTCAGTCAGAGATACCAGGCTCACTGTGGTGCTGTCCTGTCCCTCAGTCAGAGATACCAGGCCCAATGTGCTGCTGCTCTGTCCCTCAGTCAGAGATACCAGACTCACTGTGCTGCTGCCTTGTCCCTCCGTCAGAGATACCAGACTCACTGTGCTGCTGCGCTGTCCCTCAGTCAGAGATACCAGGCTCACTGTGCTGCTGCCCTGTCCCTCAGTCAGAGATACCAGGCTCACTGTGCTGCTGGCCTGTCCCTCAGTCAGAGATACCAGGCTCACTGTGCTGCTGCCTTGTCCCTCAGTCAGAGATACCAGGCACACTGTGCTGCTGCCCTGTCCCTAAGCCAGAGATACCAGGCTCACTGTGCTGCTGCCCTGTCCCTAAGCCAGAGATACCAGGCTCACTGTGCTGCTGCCCTGTCCCTCATTCAGAGATACCAGACTCACTGTGCTGCTGCGCTGTCCCTCTGTCAGTGATACCAGACTCACTATGCTGCTGCCTTGTCCCTCAGTCAGAGATACCAGACTCACTGTGCTGCTGCCCTGTCCCTCAGTCAGAGATACCAGGCTCACTGTGCTGCTGCCCTGTCCCTCAGTCAGAGATACCAGGCTCACTGTGCTGCTGCCTTGTCCCTCAGTCAGTGATACCAGACTCACTGTGCTGCTGCCTTGTCCCTCAGTCAGAGATACCAGGCTCACTGTGCTGCTGGCCTGTCCCTCAATCAGAGAACCAGGCTCACTGTGCTGCTGCCTTGTCCCTCAGACAGAGATACCAGACTCACTGTGCTGCTGCCCTGTCCCTCAGTCAGAGATACCAGACTCACTGTGCTGCTGCCCTGTCCCTCAGTCAGAGATACCAGACTCACTGTGCTGCTGCCCTGTCCCTCAGTCAGAGATACCAGACTCACTGTGCTGCTGCCCTGTCCCTCAGTCAGAGATACCAGACTCACTGTTCTGCTGCCCTGTCCCTCAGTCAGAGATACCAGGCTCACTGTGCTGCTGCCTTGTCCCTCAGTCAGAGATACCAGACTCACTGTGCTGCTGCCCTGTCCCTCAGTCAGAGATACCAGGCTCACTGTGCTGCTGCCCTGTCCCTCAGTCAGAGATACCAGACTCACTGTGCTGCTGCCTTGTCCCTCAGTCAGAGACACCAGGCTCACTGTGCTGCTGCCTTGTCCCTCTGTCAGAGATACCAGGCACACTGTGCTGCTGCCTTGTCCCTCAGTCAGAGATACCAGGCACACTGTGCTGCTGCCTTGTCCCTCAGTCAGAGATACCAGTCTCACTGTGCTGCTGCCCTGTCACTCAGTCAGGGATACCAGGCTAACTGTGCTGCTGCCTTGTCCCTCAGTCAGAGACACCAGGCTCACTGTGCTGCTGACTTGTCCCTCTGTCAGAGATACCAGGCACACTGTGCTGCTGCCTTGTCCCTCAGTCAGAGATACCAGGCTCACTTGTCTGCTGCCCTGTCCCTCAGTCAGAGATACCAGACTCACTGTGCTGCTGCCCTGTCCCTCTGTCAGAGATACCAGGCTCACTGTGCTGCTGCCCTGACCCTCAGTCAGAGATACCAGGCTCACTGTGCTGCTGCCCTGTCCCTCAGTCAGAGATACCAGGCTCACTGTGCTGCTGCCTTGTCCCTCAGTCAGAGATACCAGGCTCACTGTGCTGCTGCCTTATCCCTCAGTCAGTGATACCAGACTCACTGTGCTGCTGCCTTGTCCCTCAGTCAGAGACACCAGGCTCACTGTGCTGCTGCCTTGTCCCTCTGTCAGAGATACCAGGCACACTGTGCTGCTGCCTTGTCCCTCAGTCAGAGATACCAGGCACACTGTGCTGCTGCCTTGTCCCTCAGTCAGCGATACCCGTCTCACTGTGCTGCTGCCCTGTCCCTCAGTCAGGGATACCAGGCTAACTGTGCTGCTGCCTTGTCCCTCAGTCAGAGACACCAGGCTCACTGTGCTGCTGACTTGTCCCTCTGTCAGAGATACCAGGCACACTGTGCTGCTGCCTTGTCCCTCAGTCAGAGATACCAGGCTCACTTGTCTGCTGCCCTGTCCCTCTGTCAGAGATACCAGGCTCACTGTGCTGCTGCCCTGACCCTCAGTCAGAGATACCAGGCTCACTGTGCTGCTGCCCTGTCCCTCAGTCAGAGATACCAGGCTCACTGTGCTGCTGCCCTGTCCCTCAGTCAGAGATACCAGACTCACTGCGCTGCTGCCCTGTCCCTCAGTCAGAGATACCAGACTCACTGTGCTGCTGCCCTGTCCCTCAGTCAGAGATACCAGGCTTACTGTTCTGCTGCCCTGTCCCTCAGTCAGAGATACCAGGCTCACTGTGCTGCTTCCTTGTCCCTCAGTCAGAGATACCAGGCTCACTGTGCTGCTGCCTTGTCCCTCAGTCAGAGATACCAGGCTCACTGTGCTGCTGCCCTGTCCCTCAGTCAAAGATACCAGGCTCACTGTGCTGCTGCCCTGTCCCTCAGTCAGAGATACCAGGCTCACTGTGCTGCTGCCTTGTCCCTCAGTCAAAGATACCAGGCTCACTGTGCTGCTGGCCTGTCCCTCAGTCAGAGAACCAGGCTCACTGTGCTGCTGCCTTGTCCCGCAGACAGAGATACCAGACTCACTGTGCTGCTGCCCTGTCCATCAGTCAGAGATACCAGACTCACTGTGCTGCTGCCTTGTCCCTCAGTCAGAGATACCAGGCTCCCTGTGCTGCTGCCCTGTCCCTCTGTCAGTGATACCAGGCTCACTGTGCTGCTGCCCTGTCCCTCAGTCAGAGATACCAGTCTCACTGTGCTGCTGCCCTGTCCCTCAGTCAGAGATACCAGGCTCACTGTGCTGCTGCCTTGTCCCTCAGTCAAAGATACCAGGCTCCCTGTGCTGCTGCCCTGTCCCTCAGTCAGAGATACCAGGCTCACTGTGCTGCTGCCCTGTCCCTCAGTCAAAGATACCAGGCTCACTGTGCTGCTGCCCTGTCCCTCAGTCAGAGATACCAGGCTCACTGTGCTGCTGCCCTGTCCCTCAGTCAGAGATACCAGGCTCACTGTGCTGCTGCCCTGTCCCTCAGTCAGAGATACCAGGCTCACTGTGCTGCTGCCTTGTCCCTCAGTCAAAGATACCAGGCTCACTGTGCTGCTGGCCTGTCCCTCAGTCAGAGAACCAGGCTCACTGTGCTGCTGCCTTGTCCCGCAGACAGAGATACCAGATTCACTGTGCTGCTGCCCTGTCCATCAGTCAGAGATACCAGACTCACTGTGCTGCTGCCTTGTCCCTCAGTCAGAGATACCAGGCTTACTGTTCTGCTGCCCTGTCCCTCAGTCAGAGATACCAGGCTCACTGTGCTGCTGCCTTGTCCCTCAGTCAGAGATACCAGGCTCACTGTGCTGCTGCCTTGTCCCTCAGTCAGAGATACCAGACTCACTGTGCTGCTGCCCTGTCCCTCAGTCAGAGATACCAGGCTCACTGTGCTGCTGCCCTGTCCCTCAGTCAGAGATCCCAGGCTCACTGTGCTGCTGCCTTGTCCCTCAGTCAGTGATACCAGACTCACTGTGCTGCTGCCTTGTCCCTCAGTTAGAGATACCAGACTCACTGTGCTGCTGCCCTGTCCCTCAGTCAGAGATACCAGGCTCACTGTGCTGCTGCCCTGTCCCTCAGTCAGAGATCCCAGGCTCACTGTGCTGCTGCCTTGTCCCTCAGTCAGTGATACCAGACTCACTGTGCTGCTGCCTTGTCCCTCAGTCAGAGATACCAGGCACACTGTGCTGCTGCCTTGTCCCTCAGTCAGAGATACCAGGCACACTGTGCTGCTGCCTTGTCCCTCAGTCAGAGATACCAGGCTCACTGTGCTACTGCCTTGTCCCTCAGTCAGAGACACCAGGCTCACTGTGCTGCTGCCTTGTCCCTCTGTCAGAGATACCAGGCACACTGTGCTGCTGCCTTGTCCCTCAGTCAGAGATACCGGGCTCACTGTGCTGCTGCCCTGTCCCTCAGTCAGAGATACCATGCTCACTGTGCTGCTGCCCTGTCCCTCAGTCAGAGATACCAGGCTCACTGTGCTGCTGCCCTGTCACTCAGTCAGAGACACCAGGCTCACTGTGCTGCTGCCCTGTCCCTCAGTCAGAGATACCATGGCTCACTGTGCTGCTGCCCTGTCCCTCTGTCAGAGATACCAGGCTCACTGTGCTGCTGCCCTGACCCTCAGTCAGAGATACCAGGCTCACTGTGCTGCTGCCCTGTCCCTCAGTCAGAGATACCAGGCTCACTGTGCTGCTGCCCTGTCCCTCAGTCAGAGATACCAGGCTCACTGTGCTGCTGCCCTGTCCCTCAGTCAGAGATACCATGCTCACTGTGCTGCTGCCCTGTCCCTCAGTCAGAGACACCAGGCTCACTGTGCTGCTGCCCTGTCCCTCAGTCAGAGATACCAGGCTCACTGTGCTGCTGCCTTGTCCCTCAGTCAGAGATACCAGGCACACTGTGCTGCTGCCTTGTCCCTCAGTCAGAGATACCAGGCACACTGTGCTGCTGCCTTGTCCCTCAGTCAGAGATACCAGGCTCACTGTGCTACTGCCTTGTCCCTCAGTCAGAGACACCAGGCTCACTGTGCTGCTGCCTTGTCCCTCTGTCAGAGATACCAGGCACACTGTGCTGCTGCCTTGTCCCTCAGTCAGAGATACCAGGCTCACTGTGCTGCTGCCCTGTCCCTCAGTCAGAGATACCAGGCTCACTGTGCTGCTGCCCTGTCCCTCAGTCAGAGATACCAGGCTCACTGTGCTGCTGCCCTGTCCCTCAGTCAGAGACACCAGGCTCACTGTGCTGCTGCCCTGTCCCTCAGTCAGAGATACCAGGCTCACTGTGCTGCTGACCTGTCCCTCAGCCAGAGATACCAGACTCACTGTGCTGCTGCCCTGTCCCTCAGTCAGAGATACCAGGCTCACTGTGCTGCTGCCCTGTCCCTCAGTCAAAGATACCAGGCTCACTGTGCTGCTGCCTTGTCCCCCAGTCAAAGATACCAGGCTCACTGTGCTGCTGCCCTGTCCCTCAGTCAGAGATACCAGGCTCACTGTGCTGCTGCCCTGTCCCTCAGTCAGAGATACCAGGCTCACTGTGCTGCTGCCCTGTCCCTCAGTCAGAGGTACCAGGCTCACTGTGCTGCTGCCCTGTCCCTCAGTCAGAGATACCAGGCTCACTGTGCTGCTGCCCTGTCCCTCATTCAGAGATACCAGACTCACTGTGCTGCTGCCCTGTCTCTCATTCAGAGATACCAGACTCACTGTGTTGCTGCCTTGTCCCTCAGTCAGAGATACCAGGCTCACTGTGCTGCTGCCCTGTCCCTCAGTCAGAGATACCAGACTCACTGTGCTGCTGCCCTGTCCCTCAGTCAGAGATACCAGGTTCACTGTGCTGCTGGCCTGTCCCTCAGTCAGAGATACCAGTCTCACTGTGCTGCTGCCCTGTCCCTCAGTCAGAGATACCAGGCTCACTGTGCTACTGTCCTGTCCCTCAGTCAGAGATACCAGGCTCACTGTGCTGCTGCCCTGTCCCTCAGTCAGAGATACCAGGCTCACTGTGCTGCTGCCCTGTCCCTCAGTCAGAGATACCAGGCTCACTGTGCTGCTGCCCTGTCCCTCAGTCAGAGATACCAGGCTCACTGTGCTGCTGCCCTGTCCCTCAGTCAGAGATTCCAGGCTCACTGTGCTGCTGACCTGTCCCTCAGCCAGAGATACCAGACTCACTGTGCTGCTGCCCTGGTCC
Source organism: Chiloscyllium punctatum (assembly GCF_047496795.1). NCBI lineage: Eukaryota > Metazoa > Chordata > Chondrichthyes > Orectolobiformes > Hemiscylliidae > Chiloscyllium > Chiloscyllium punctatum. The sequence goes on along the minus strand of NC_092791.1, from coordinate 29,629,139 downwards.
TCAGTCAGAGAAACCAGGCTCACTGTGCTGCTGCCCTGTCCCTCAGTCAGAGATACCAGGCTCACTGTGCTGCTGCCCTGTCCCTCAGTCAGAGACACCAGGCTCACTGTGCTGCTGCCCTGACCCTCAGTCAGAGATACCAGGCTCACTGTGCTGCTGCCCTGTCCCTCAGTCAGAGACACCAGGCTCACTGTGCTGCTGCCCTGTCCCTCTGTCAGAGATACCAGGCTCACTGTGCTGCTGCCCTGACCCTCAGTCAGAGATACCAGGCTCACTGTGCTGCTGCCTTGTCCCTCAGTCAGAGACACCAGGCTCACTGTGCTGCTGCCCTGTCCCTCAGTCAGAGACACCAGGCTCACTGTGCTGCTGGCCTGTCCCTCGGTCAGAGATACCAGACTCACTGTGCTGCTGCCCTGTCCCTCAGTCAGAGATACCAGACTCACTGTGCTGCTGCCCTGTCCCTCAGTCAGAGATACCAGACTCACTGTGCTGCTGCCCTGTCCCTCAGTCAGAGATACCAGACTCACTGTGCTGCTGCCCTGTCCCTCAGTCAGAGATACCAGGCTCACTGTGCTGCTGCCCTGTCCCTCAGTCAAAGATACCAGGCTCACTGTGCTGCTGGCCTGTCCCTCAGTCAGAGAACCAGGCTCACTGTGCTGCTGCCTTGTCCCTCAGACAGAGATACCAGACTCACTGTGCTGCTGTCCTGTCCATCAGTCAGAGATACCAGACTCACTGTGCTGCTGCCTTGTCCCTCAGTCAGAGATACCAGGCTTACTGTTCTGCTGCCCTGTCCCTCAGTCAGAGATACCAGGCTCACTGTGCTGCTGCCCTGTCCTTCAGTCAGAGATACCAGACTCACTGTGCTGCTGCCCTGTCCCTCAGTCAGAGATACCAGGCTCACTGTGCTGCTGCCCTGTTCCTCAGTCAGAGATACCAGGCTCACTGTGCTGCTGCCCTGTCCCTCTGTCAGAGATACCAGGCTCACTGTGCTGCTGCCCTGACCCTCAGTCAGAGATACCAGACTCACTGTGCTGCTGCCCTGTCCCTCAGTCAGAGATACCAGACTCACTGTGCTGCTGCCCTGTCCCTCAGTCAGAGATACCAGACTCACTGTGCTGCTGCCCTGGTCCTCAGTCAGAGAAACCAGGCTCACTGTGCTGCTGCCCTGTCCCTCAGTCAGAGATACCAGGCTCACTGTGCTGCTGCCCTGTCCCTCAGTCAGAGACACCAGGCTCACTGTGCTGCTGCCCTGACCCTCAGTCAGAGATACCAGGCTCACTGTGCTGCTGCCCTGACCCTCAGTCAGAGATACCAGGCTCACTGTGCTGCTGCCCTGTCCCTCAGTCAGAGATACCAGGCTCACTGTGCTGCTGCCCTGTCCCTCAGTCAGAGATACCAGACTCACTGTGCTGCTGCCCTGTCCCTCAGTCAGAGATACCAGACTCACTGTGCTGCTGCCCTGTCCCTCAGTCAGAGATACCAGGCTCACTGTGCTGCTGCCCTGTCCCTCAGTCAGAGATACCAGGCTCACTGTGCTGCTGCCCTGTCCCTCAGTCAGAGATACCAGACTCACTGTGCTGCTGCCCTGTCCCTCAGTCAGAGATACCAGGCTCACTGTGCTGCTGCCTTGTCCCTCAGTCAGAGATACCAGGCTCACTGTGCTGCTGCCCTGTCCCTCATTCAGAGATACCAGACTCACTGTGCTGCTGCCCTGTCCCTCAGTCAGAGATACCAGGCTCACTGTGCTGCTGCCCTGTCCCTCAGTCAGAGATACCAGGCTCACTGTGCTGCTGCACTGTCCCTCAGTCAGAGATACCAGGATCACTGTGCTGCTGCCCTGTCCCTCAGTCAGAGATACCAGGCACACTGTGCTGCTGCCTTGTCCCTCAGTCAGAGATACCAGGCTCACTGTGCTGCTGCCTTGTCCCTCAGTCAGAGATACCAGGCTCACTGTGCTGCTGCCTTGTCCCTCAGTCAGAGATACCAGGCTCACTGTGCTGCTGCCCTGTCCCTCAGTCAGAGAAACCAGGCTCACTGTGCTGCTGCACTGTCCCTCAGTCAGAGATACCAGGATCACTGTGCTGCTGCCCTGTCCCTCAGTCAGAGATACCAGGCACACTGTGCTGCTGCCTTGTCCCTCAGTCAGAGATACCAGGCTCACTGTGCTGCTGCCCTGTCCCTCAGTCAGAGAAACCAGGCTCACTGTGCTGCTGCACTGTCCCTCAGTCAGAGATACCAGGATCACTGTGCTGCTGCCCTGTCCCTCAGTCAGAGATACCAGGCACACTGTGCTGCTGCCTTGTCCCTCAGTCAGAGATACCAGGCTCACTGTGCTGCTGCCCTGTCCCTCATTCAGAGATACCAGACTCACTGTGCTGCTGCCCTGTCCCTCATTCAGAGATACCGGGCTCACTGTGCTGCTGCCTTGTCCCTCAGTCAGAGATACCAGGCTCACTGTGCTGCTGTCCTGTCCCTCAGTCAGAGATACCAGACTCACTGTGCTGCTGCCCTGTCCCTCAGTCAGAGATACCAGGCTCACTGTGCTGCTGTCCTGTCCCTCAGTCAGAGATACCAGACTCACTGTGCTGCTGCCCTGTCCCTCAGTCAGAGATACCAGACTCACTGTGCTGCTGCCCTGTCCCTCAGTCAGAGATACCGGGCTCACTGTGCTGCTGCCCTGTCCCTCAGTCAAAGATACCAGGCTCACTGTGCTGCTGCCTTGTCCCCCAGTCAGAGATACCAGGCTCACTGTGCTGCTGCCCTGTCCCTCAGTCAGAGATACCAGGCTCACTGTGCTGCTGCGCTGTCCCTCTGTCAGAGATACCAGACTCACTGTGTTGCTGCCTTGTCCCTCAGTCAGAGATACCAGGCTCACTGTGCTGCTGTCCTGTCCCTCAGTCAGAGATACCAGGCTCACTGTGCTGCTGCCTGTCCCTCAGTCAGAGATACCAGACTCACTGTGCTGCTGCCCTGTCCCTCAGTCAGAGATACCAGGCTCACTGTGCTGCTGCACTGTCCCTCAGTCAGAGATACCAGGATCACTGTGCTGCTGCCTTGTCCCTCAGTCAGAGATACCAGGCTCACTGTGCTGCTGCCCTGTCCCTCAGTCAGAGATACCAGGCTCACTGTGCTGCTGCCCTGTCCCTCAGTCAGAGATACCAGACTCACTGTGCTGCTGCCTTGTCCCTCAGTCAGAGATACCAGCCTCACTGTGCTGCTGCCCTGTCCCTCAGTCAGAGATACCAGACTCACTGTGCTGCTGCCCTGTCCCTCAGTCAGAGATACCAGACTCACTGTGCTGCTGCCCTGTCCCTCAGTCAGAGATACCAGACTCACTGTGCTGCTGCCTTGTCCCTCAGTCAGAGATACCAGCCTCACTGTGCTGCTGCCCTGTCCCTCAGTCAGAGATACCAGACTCACTGTGCTGCTGCCTTGTCCCTCAGTCAGAGATACCAGACTCACTGTGCTGCTGCCTTGTCCCTCAGTCAGAGATGCCAGTCTCACTGTGCTGCTGCCTTGTCCCTTAGTCAGAGATACCAGGCTCACTGTGCTGCTGCCTTGTCCCTCAGTCAGAGATACCAGGGTCACTGTGCTGCTGCCCTGTCCCTCAGTCAGAGATACCAGGCTCACTGTGCTGCTGCCTTGTCCCTCAGTCAGAGATACCAGTCTCACTGTGCTGCTGCCCTGTCCCTCAGTCAGAGATACCAGACTAACTGTGCTGCTGCCTTGTCCCTCAGTCAGAGATACCAGGCTCACTGTGCTGCTGCCTTGTCCCTCAGTCAGAGATACCAGGCTCACTGTGCTGCTGCCCTGTCCCTCAGTCAGAGATACCAGGCTCACTGTGCTGCTGCCTTGTCCCTCAGTCAGAGATACCAGTCTCACTGTGCTGCTGCCTTGTCCCTCAGTCAGAGATACCAGGCTCACTGTGCTGCTGCCCTATCCCTCAGTCAGAGATACCAGGCTCACTGTGCTGCTGCATTGTCCCTCAGTCAGAGATACCAGGCTCACTGTGCTGCTGCCCTGTCCCTCAGTCAGAGATACCAGGCTCACTGTGCTGCTGCCCTGTCCCTCAGTCAGAGATACCAGGCTCATTGCACTACTGGATTGCTTCAGTACCTGAGGAGTTGTGATTGGTCTTCGATATTGTGCGGTCACCGGTGATTATCCCCGCTTCTGACCTTATCTTGGAAGAATGATTAGACCATTAAAGAACAGAAGTAGGAGACCATTTGGCCTTCATCACTGACTCTGCCATCCAATAATGCCCTGCTGTGACCTTAAATCTACTTTCTTTCCTGCCTGTCCCCATATAAATTGAAAAAATAGTCAATGATTCACCCCCTTCTCCTCTTCAGTGAAGAGAGTTCCAAAGACTAATGACTGTCAGCGAGAGGAAATTCTTCCTCATTGCTGTCTTAGCTGGGACTGGAAGTAATGTAAGGGCAGGTCCCACAGGGTCTCGTGTGTATGGACACGGTTTTTCATGTTATGAAGCTGCTTCTCATTCCAGTCTGTGGTCAGGCTTCTGTCAAAATGTGGCGTTCAGCCTGCATCTTTCAAGCTGAGGATAAATGTCCTGGTCCCTACCCATCATCTGTCTGGTTTAAAGTGGTGCTGGAAAAGCACAGTAGGTCAGGAAGCATCCGAGGAGCAGGAAAATCGACGTTTCGGGCAAAAGCCCTTCATCAGGAATAGAGGCAGGGAGCCTGCAGTGGAGAGATAAATGAGAGGGGGGTGGGAGTGGGGAGAAAGTCGTATCGAGTACAATGGGTGAATGGGGTTGGGGATGGAGGTGATAGGTCAGAGGGGAGGGTGGAGGAAGGTAACAAAGAGTACAATAGGTGAGTGGGGGTGGGGATGGAGGTGATAGGTCAGAGGGGAGGGTGGGGGAAGGTAGCAAAGAGTACAATAGGTGAATGGGGGTGGGGACGGAGGTGATAGGTCAGGGAGGAGGGTGGGGGAAGGTAGCAAAGAGTACAATAGGTGAATGGGGGTGGGGATGGAGGTGATAGGTCAGAGGGGAGGGTGGGGGAAGGTAGCAAAGAGTACAATAGGTGAGTGGGGGTGGGGATGAAGGTGATAGGTCAGGGAGGAGGGTGGGGGAAGGTAGCAAAGAGTACAATAGGTGAGTGGGGGAGGGGATGGAGGTGATAGGTCAGGGAGGAGAGGGTGGAGTGGATAGGTGGAAAAGAAGATAGGCAGGTAGGACAAGTCATGGGGAAAGTGCTGAGCTGGAAGTTTGGAACTAGGGTGAGGTGGGGGAAGTGGAAATGAGGAAACTGTTGAAGTCCACATTGATGCCCTGGGGTTGAAGTGTTCCGAGGCGGAAGATGAGGCGTTCTTCCCCCAGGCGTCTGGTGGTGAGGGAGCGGTGGTGAAGGAGGCCCAAGACCTCCATGTCCTCGGCAGAGTGGGAGGCGGAGTTGAAATGTTGGGCCACGGGGCGGTTTGGTTGATTGGTGCGGGTGTCCTGGAGATGTTCCCTAAAGCGCTCTGCTAGGAGGCGCCCAGTCTCCCCAATGTAGAGGAGACCACATCGGGAGCAACGGATACAATACAATCCGATTGGTGGATGTGCAGGTAAAACTTTGATGGATGTGGAAGGCTCCTTTAGGGCCTTGGATAGAGGTGAGGGAGGAGGTGTGGGCACAGGTTTTACAGTTCCTGCGGTGGCAGGGGAAGGTGCCAGGATGGGAGGGTGGATTGTAGGGGGGCGTGGACCTGACCAGGTAGTCACTGAGGGAACGGTCTTTGCGGAAGGCGGAAAGGGGTGGGGAGGGAAATATATCCCTGGTGGTGGGGTCTTTTTGGAGGTGGCGGAAATGTCGGCGGATGATTTGGTTTATGTGAAGGTTGGTCGGGTGGAAGGTGAGCACCAGGGGCGTTCTGTCCTTGTTACGGTTGGAGGGGTGGGGTCGGAGGGCGGAGGTGCGGGATGTGGGCAAGATGTGTTGGAGGGCATCTTTAACCACGTGGGAAGGGAAATTGCGGTCTCTAAAGAAGGAGGCCATCTGGTGTGTTCTGTGGTGGAACTGGTCCTCCTGGGAGCAGATAGTGTGTTCAAAGGTAGACAGGACTGACAGTTCACCAAGGCAGCAGCTAATAGAGCCAATTCCCATAAGCTGCACAAGAAGGTCAAATATGGTCAAGGACCTGACAGAGAAAGGGAGATTGGAGAAGGGAGTGGTTGCTTGTGGAGAGGGGTCAAAGATTGATTAGTAGATGGGGTATGGAGAAAACATTTGAAAGGGGTGTTGTGTAGGGGGAGCATTGGCAAGGGGAAGATGAAGAGAGAGCAGCCATTTACAATATCAGCTAGCATGGGGACCAGGGAGGGAGGTTGGATAATCAGTCTGGTGAGAACAGGGTCAAGGGAGTAAGGAAGTAAGTCCCATGGACAAGCTGTGATCTGAGAGGATGTGAGGAGATTCACCTCTTGTTCACTTCAGCCAAGTACCAGGTTTGACTTGCAGCAAATTCCACCACTGTATAATTACGCATGTAATTTTCATGAAAACTTTACAAAGTATTTTTCAGACTGTTTGTGAAGACGTTTCGGATCAGGAGGAGCCCTAAGACTAACAATACCCATGGGTGAATTGTTGCTTCATTTATTTCATTGCTGCTCACGGGATCTTGCTGTGCGCAAATCGGCCTCCACGTCACCTAGGTTACAACAGTGGCGACACTTCAAAGGTACTTCATTGGCTGCAAGAGACTTTGGGACATTCCAAAGGTGCGCAAGGCGCTATGCAAATGCAAGTCTTTCCTTTATCATGACGTTTTTCTTTGCCAATCGCCCCTGTTTTGCTGACTTTATCAAGTGGAGGATAAATATGGTCCAAGGATTTTCGAATTATAGCCGGTTGCTCACTTGATGCCCAAAATACTGCTGCCGTGTCCATTGCCAATGATCAGTGATTAATGACCCAACGCTCCTCTTTCCGTCACATTCACTCACTGAAGCTATTGGGCTGTTCTGGCATGGTGGTACTGTCCTTACTTCTAGATAATACGTTTCAGGTTCAAATCTCACCTACACCAGAGATGTGTCTGAGTGGGTTTACTGGGGGGAAAATCTATAATGTTCTGCTTTAAAAATAGTCTGCAGAACATGGTTGTTAGTTAGCAGAACTAAATGCTCGCTAGCATTCCACAGTACGAAATTAGAAAATAATAACCACTTTTTATTCTTTCGTGGGGTGTAGATGTCACTCACAAGACCAGTATTTGTTGCCTATCCCTAGTTGTCCCTTGAACTGAGTGGCTCATTGGTTTCAGAGTTTAAGGGTCAACCACGTTGCTGTGGGTCTGGAGTCACATGTAGGCCAGACCAGGTAAAGAAGGCAGATTTCCTTTCTTAAAGTGAACCCAGACGGCTTTTTAATGGCGATTGATGAAAGTTGTCACAGTCACCCTAAAGGCTAGTTTTTACATGAATTGAATTTAAATTCCACTGGGGCCATGGTGGGATTTGAACTCATGGCTCCCCAGAACATCCACGTGGTCCTCTGGATCATCAGTCCAGTGACATTACCTAGTCAAGAAATACAACCCTCCTAAATTTCAAAATAAAAGTTTATTGGAGAGGCACGGAAGTAAACTGTAAACTAATCTGAGATAAAAAAAAAATCAGGGTGCATTGATCCTTCTTGCATTGTAAAAATAATTTGATTCGGAATAACTTTCAAGTCCTGGAATCAAATTTAATCTTTAAATAGCTTGTGGGCTGGACCAAACAATGAAAGATGGTGCATTGCTGTAGAAAGTAACAATGAGTTTTGGAAGAATATTTGTTCAAGTTGGGGAGGGAATCTCAGCCAAGCCTATGTCTGTTCAGTCTATACATTTGTTTACTGCAAGATCCCTCTATTCCTGATGAAGGGCTTTTGCCCAAAACGTCGTTTCCTGCACCACTAATCCAGAGCCTAGACCCTGAGCCAGTTACTTTGAAAATCAATTAGCTTAGGCCTTTGAATGGAATATTTTGCAAGCAATGAGCCCTGTCTTGGTACATTATAACACTAAAGCAGAAAAAATTAGTTTTTAAGACAAAAATAGATAAGTTGCTAATTCCAAAGGGGTCGAGACTGTGTTGCTGGAAAAGCACAGCAGGTTAGGTAGCATTCAAGGAGCAGGAGAATTGACAAAAGCCCTTGTAGGGGGATTCTCCTGCTCCTCGGATGCTTCCTGACCTGCTGTGCTTTTCCAGCGGCACACTCTCGACTCTAATCTCCAGCAGCTGCAGTCCTCACTTTCACCTAATTCAAAAGGGGATCGAGGGTGAACAGGGAGAAGGTGGGAGAATGGCTTTGCGAAACATGTCAGCCATCGAAAGGTGGAGCAGTCTTGATGGACCAAATGGCCTGATTCTGTTCCTCTGTCTTATGGGCCTTCCGACGGAAACAATCGGAGCAGAAGTTGGCCATTTCGAGCCTATTCCACCATTCAGCATGATCGTAGCTGGTCATCTAACTCAGTCTCCTGTTCCCATTTTCTCCCCAAACCCTTTGAATTATATCGATAGAAAGCGTAGGGAAATGTAAGTCGAGTAAATAGATTGTGCATTGCATGTCATAACCTGCCCTGCCCTTAGCTGAACTTAATTTGGGACTCCCCTTGTCGTCGTCATTCAGTTCCCTGTGAGGTAGATGGTTGAACATTGAGAGAACAACACCTCCATCTCAAAATAGCGCTCATTCCTGAAATTGTGTGTTCCTGTGCCTGATCGGTAGTGCCCAAAGAGTTTCATATTCAGGGTAAAGCAAGTACCTAGGAACATCCAACACTGACAGTCAGGCAACTGGATAACCTGGCAGTTCCAATTGAATGCTCTGCTCTTTGGAGCTCCCAGTCACAATGTCTTTTGTTGTCTTTCAGGCCTGTGGAAAATGCATTGGACACCGGAGCATGCCCAGAAGCCAGAGCAGTACCTCGACATCTCATTTACGACGTCCTCTCCAGCACCCAAACCAGGCGATAACAATCTCAGCCAGCAACGCCACCAGTACGTGTGGGCGAATGATGACATTTCTGCACTGTCTGCCTCTAATCTGCTCAAGAGGTTTGCAGAGAAATACTCTGGGCTTGTGAACTCTTCCTGTGAGAGACCTGAGCTAAATGCTTACGCAGAGGCATCCTTTGGGCCGGTTCACGAGCAAAAGAATGAAAATGATACCTGGCAAATGTCACTGAGTGTCGATGATGCATATTCTGTAAACCCCATCCATGAGGGCCTTCCTGGCAGTAGAACAGGAACTAATTCCACTCTCCAACCAGTTGATGGCGGTGTAGGGATAGGTGGCTCCTCTGTAGTAACCAATAGTCACTCTGAATCTCGTTATCCACGTCATGTATGTGGTCCCACCACTCTCCCGAGTCATCAATCGAGCCTTGTCCCAGTTGGAACAGCTCCAGAATATTCATCAGCTTACAATGGTACTAACTTACCCTCAGGTTACTACAGCCAAACATCATTGGCAGCCCCTTCCTCTTACTCCTCACCTTTAACTAGCTCGAGCCTTCTGCAGCCAGTGCATCCCACACCCACTATAGTCCCGTCTTACAGGTCAACTTTAGCTGGCGTAAGCCCACTGCACACGTACCCTTCAAATAGTTACCCATGCCAATCAAGCGTGGGCCCTGGTTACGCTGGAGCGCATCTCCCATCTTCGTACGTCCCCTCGGGCATTCCGGCTCCTTTCCCTCTTCCCCCCTCAGCACGACCTTCCACCGTCTCTGGCTATGATTACCAAAGCCACAAGGTGACTCCTGACTCGGTGTCGCCCGTCAACAATGGGTCGAGAAAAGCCCCAGCAGCGAAGGAGCCTGAGAGTACTGGCCGATTCAGAAGGTACAGTTACGGACAACAGAGGACTACCTCAGGTTCTTACCAGTTGCCAGCTGATGTCGTTCCTGATGACCCGAAAGGTAATGGCTTCGGCAGAAACGATGAGGCCTTACCTGTCGAATTGAAGGGGAAACAAGGAGTTGTGGATGATCTTATTGGTAAATACATTGGCCAGGGAAGGAAAGGAATGATGCCTCTGCCATACTGCCATGACAAACATGCGCTGCAATCAAGATCAACTGAGGCGGTTGTGAAGTTCACCCCTGCATTAATAAATCGAGAAATGGCCGAGGACCGTGGCCTCATATTTAGTCACCAGCTTCAGCTCCAGAGAGCCGAACCGGTTCTGGCAAGCAGTGGGTTAGAGGAGCAGTTGAAGAACCTAGATTCCCAGCTTTTAAACCTTGTAACAAATGAGATTGTTGACTGTGGTCCTCCAGTCCACTGGGGTGATGTTGCTGGGCTGGATACTGCGAAAGCAGTGATCGAAGAGCACGTGTTGTGGCCGCTGATGAGGCCTGGTGCGTACAGCGGTGGAAACGGACCGCCCAAAAGCATCTTGCTGTTCGGACCCCGCGGTGGGCGTAAAACAATGCTCACAAGGTGTATTGCCTCCTGTCTCGGGGCGACCTTCCTCAAGGTCAGCGGGTCAGCTTTCATCTCCAAGTGGAAGGGAGATGGAGAGATGATCTTGCAGACGATGTTTCTCATTGCCCGATCCCGCCAGCCATCTGTTATCTTTATCAATGAGCTCGATGCCATGCTCTCTAACACTGCGGGTGAAGAGAGTAGTCATCTCAGCTCCATTAAAGCCAAACTCTTGTCTCACGTGGAAGGTGTGATGAACTCGAGCAGTGATCACATTATCGTCATTGGAGGCACCAGGCATCCAGATGATATAGAGGAGACCATACACAGGTACTTTGTAAAGCGACTTTACATCTCTCCGCCCGACAACATTGCAAGGCATCAAATTTTAATCTGTGGTTTGTCTCAACAAGACCACTGCCTCAGTGATGGGGAAATTAGCTCCATTGTTGAGCACACAGAGGGGTATTCTGGGAGTGATCTGATCCAGCTCTGTCAACAGGCAGCATTAGGACCGGGGCACGGTCTGACCGCGCCATTACAGCCTACCACCTACAAGGACTTTGAAAACGCCCTTTGCAAAGTTCAGCCCAGCGTTTCGCAGAAGGAACTCAAGCTGTACATGGAGTGGAGCAGGTTATTCGGAACCGGTGTCTGACCGCGACGTTTGTGAGGGTCGGGTGGAATAGCAGTGGGGGAGAAGCTGGTCTGTACCACAAAGTGAACAGCACGATTGGGATCAGTTTGGATGCCAAGGATGCTGTTTGGGCACCGGAATGGCCTGAGCTGTTCAGATACCATCTTGATAAAGGACAAACCAGGGGGCATCCTTCACCCACACTGAAGCGGATGTTAGACCATTTGCATATACAAATGAGTGTCTTCCACCTGCCTCTGGCCCCTGCTATAATTTCGATTTTCCATGAGGTAGTGACGGTCTGAGCTGATGAGCTCTGGGGGGAAACCAGAGCTAAACACCACACATGTGAAAACGAGCAAATCTCCATCGCTGAGACCCCAGAGTTCACTCCTAACTGCAACCTCCAAACCTTTCCAGCATTGATCTCCTCCTGACCCGAACTGCCGGCTCTCCACCCGAAAGCAGTCGTAGACTCCCTGAGAGCCCCGCGATTCACCTGTTAAACTGGCTGGAAACTGGGGCATTAACCTGGCTTCAGGCTCTTCCCATGATGTTACGATGAAGTCACAGGCCTGAAATCCCTGAGCCTCCCAATCCGAGAGCGATTCGTGTGAGATTTCCGAAAAGGGACATGCTAATTTCCCAAGTCCTTGTATTAATCTCGATAATATCTCCAAAATCCGCTGATGGTAACTTCTGTAGGTGGTAGTAATGTTCCTGATACTGGTTACTGTTTAAACCTTCATATATTCTGATTTAATTGCAGCTCAAATTAATCAGAATTGCATATCTTTGGAAAAGTATTGCTACTGGCTCACTCCAAGTGTATACTGGATTAGTGGTGCTGGAAGAGCACCACTAATCCAGTATTTGCTTTCCAGCATCTGCAGTCATTGTTTTTACCTCACTCCAAGTGTAGGCTATTTCACTCTGGATGTTATGGTATTTATCCCCATTGTGAAGCTAACAGCACATGCTGGTTGGTTTTGTCCCACTGTGGGTAAAACACAATCTGTTTTTTCATTTTGCTCTTAAAATTGTGCTGTTTTATGAGAGTATTTCTTCAGCTGCTGAAGACAACTATGGTTATTTAGCTTAAAGGTATGTGGTGAACTCTCTGCGCTAGATTCAATCACGCGGTTTTAGGTTAGCTGGTGACATTATTAAAGGCTAATTGTCCTGATTAAGCTGGTAGTATTGCTAGGCTGGGAAATGGGAAAACAATCAGAGTTCCTGCTCTGGATGGCTAACCAGGAGAGCAGATGGTGCTATGTGGGGATAATTGGCAAGGATAGAACAGGGTCCAGCAGCTTTAATTGCTGCTAGGAATGAGAAACATGAGAGTCAGCATCCATTCGGTCGGTTTACAAACAAAAACAGGCCGACTTTGGATAGGAACCATGGGTCATCCTCGAAACTTAACACCATCAAGGGTCCCTCAGACGAGTCAAGCAACATTGTAAAGTGTGTTTCAGTGAGTATATCCCTATCCCTGGATATGTCCTGTCCCACCAGCTGGACAGACCCAGCAGTTGCGTTGACACAGTGGGATACAGTTGGGAGAGAATTGCTTGGGAGCCCTCAACATTGACTCTGAAGCTTATGAAGTGTTCGGTCAAATATGGGGGAAGGAAGTCTCCAACTGATTCCTGCCCGCCATGCCGTGCCACCTTGATGATAAATTAGTACTGGAGACAGGCAATAAAGTCCCATGACTAAAGGGAAAACCAACTGGACATTGTCCTCACCAATCTATCTGTTGTAGATGCATCTGTCCACAACAGTGTAAGTAGGAGCGATTGCTGTACAGCTTTTGTTATGACAAAGTCCTGTCTTCACACTAAGCATGCCCACCATGATAAATGGGATAGATTTTGAACAGATCTGGAAACTAATAATTGGGCCATCGTGAGGCGCTATGAGCCACCATCAGCAGCAGAATTGCATTCAATCACAATCTGTAACTTTATGTCCAGGTGTATTCTCCACCCGACCCTTACCATCAAGCCAGGGGATCAACGCTAGTCCAATAGGAACACCATACCAGCTGCACATTCCTCTCCAAGCCACTCACCATCCTGGAAATATATCACTGCTCCTTTAGCGTCACTGGGACAAAATCCTGGAATTCCCTCCCTGAGGGCATTGTGGGTCAACTCAGAGCAGGTGGACTGCAGCGGTTCAAGAAAGTAGCTCACCCCCACCTTCTCAAGGGGGGGCAACTAGGGACGGGGCAATAAATACTGGGCCCCAGCCAGCGACGCCCACATCCCACAAATGAATTAAAGAAAACAAATTTGATTTCGCATATGTACAAATCAGAGAGTACAAGTCAAGACTATTTCTCCTTGTCTATGTTTGCGTAGCCAAGTACATTTTGTCTGGGGCACTTGATAATGGGTAAATGTTAACATGGGAACTATTTTCATAGCTCCATTTTCTTCACATGGCTTACACCTTGAAGTGGGTGCAGCGTTGAGTGGTTCCACATCCTGAACAGCAGTTGGAAAATATGAGAAACCAGCATGTGTTTAAGCTGGCCTTCAACTCCAGTCTGCAGCACAGAAAGAGGAAGTGGGTTCTGGCTTGTAAACTGCTCAGAGTCATTCTCCAATTGACTCGCACTTGGGAAAGCCACCAGAATGATACAGTAATTTCCCTTGTCAACCATATCTCCACTGTGACCTGGGAGCAAAGAGACTTCAAATAGTAGAGTATACATGGATACTGATAAAGAGAACCAGATCAAAGTTGGCCATTGCTTTCATCAAGAGAGTCTGGGTTAAATTTGAAAGATAAAGTCAAAATGTCACTTCCATCATATTCCTTTCGGTGTAAATAATCAGTAAAAGGCACAATAGCCAAAGTCCTGTGCACTATTCTGCTGTAAGTCCAGCTACAGGTGATGTAAAAACCAAGACTTAGCTTGGCATCCCGTTAAGTCGGATTCTGCTGACCTTCCTGACCAGGTTTGCACCAGCACACCACCATTCCCAACATCGCCACTGCTGTCACAGGAGGGCTGGAGACAAAGTGTGATTGAAGGAGGGCACCCCCAAGCTGACAGTCTCCATTGCGCCCAAGATGGTGGAACATCAGACCAGGAAACCCCTCTCTCCAATAAAAGCAAAATCCTGCAGGTAAACGGGGAATGCTGGAGAAACTCAGCGGGTCTGGCAGCATCTATGGAGAGAGAAACAGAGTGAATGTTTATTGGTCAGAGTACTGAGTACAGGAGTTGGGAGATCATGTTGTGGCTGTACAGGACATTGGTTAGGCCACTGTTGGAATATTGCGTGCAATTCTGGTCTCCTGCCTATCTGAAAGATGTTGTGAAACTTGAAAAATTGACAGAAAAGATTTACAAGGGTGTTGCCAGGGTTGGAGGATTTGAGCTATAGGGAGAGGCTGAATAGGCTGGGGCTGTTTTCCCTGGAGCATTGGAGGCTGAGGGGTGATCTTATAGAGGTTTACAAAATTATGAGGGGCATGGATAGGGTAAATAGGCAAGGTCTTTTCCCTGGGGTCGGGGAGTCCAGAACGAGAGGGCATAGGTTTAGGGTGAGAGGGGAAAGATATAAAAGAGACCTAAGGGGCAGCTTTTTCACACAGAGGGAGGTACGTTTATGGAATGAGCTGCCAGAGGAAGTGGTGGAGGCTGGTACAATTACAACATTTAAGAGGTACTTGGATGAGTATATGAATAGGAAGGGTTTGGAGGGATATGGACCGGGTGCTGGCAGGTGGGACTAGATTGGGTTGGGATATCTGGTCAGCATGGACGGGTTGGACCGAAGGGTCTGTTTCTGTGCTGTACATCTCTGTGACTCTATGACTCTATGTCCAGTGACAACTCTTTGGAACTCGGCCTTTTCATCCTCTTTACTCTATCCTCTCTCCGCCCCTTATCCAACTATATACTTAAGTGATTGCAAGAGTTCCCTTCTCTGTCTTACACAGAAATCTATTCTATATGTTTGTGTAAAGATTAACATCAGTTCTAAATTTACCTTCATCTGACTGAACCTGCACCTTGGACAACACTTGGCCAACAATCCTGATTGTTGGCTAAGAATTCTACAAACAACCAGTTTAAGATTATTAGTTGGGATGGGACACACTTTACGAGTGCTCATTAATCACAAGGTTGGGTCTTGGGCTTTATAAACAGTAAGGCTCATTGAGCGTTGTCCTATTAAACAAAATAAGGGGCTCTGCTTTTCCCTGGTGCATTCATTATGGTCATGCATTGACCAATCAGAGTCGACATGCCCAGTTTGAATTGAAATCAAACCTTGCCACCTAACTGTTCCTTGGTACATTCTCCATGACCATGCCGCTCCCAATCAGAATCCACTTGCCAACCAATCAGCACCCTCTACTCCTACAGTATGAATCGTTAATCCCTTTGAGATGTGGTATTCTTGTGATTTTGTCCTGATGAGTGCAAGATGAAACACTTCGATAGCAAGTCTGTTTTTCTTCAGCAATGATTATTCATCACTGTTATAGCACATCAGCGTCACTTTTCCTTTCCTTCTCATTATGATTGAAGTTTTAAAAAGTACAGGATACGTAAAAAACTGCATTTATTTTGTGATTAAAACAACACGGTTACATTATTTTTGTTCCAGAATTCTACATTTAAAAAAAAAACTGCAATATTGCATTGGAGAGCAAAATATATTGAAACAAGCCTAGAATTAGTAAAATAATCCGTACAAGCGTTGACATTTCAAATCACTGCTGGAAACATTGTGAAGTAAGCACTGTTTGTAAATGTTTAGTTCAATTGCATCGCAGACCACGTTTTGGCATGTTTTTGGTCAGCTTTTCAAGGCATCTATGAAGAGTGAAACAGCATCAATATTTCAGGTCTAGGACCTTTGTTGGAAATGTTAACTCTGATTTTGTTTTCCACAGATGCTGCCAAATGTGCTGAGCTTCTCCAACACTTACTGATTTTATTTCAGATTTCCAGCATCTGCAGGATTTTGCTTTCATTTTAATCCTGTCATTGGCCTCGTTACGCGTTGTCAGTGGTAACTGGTTTGCTTAAATAGGATACCACGGCCTTTTGCTACTCCTCTGAAGCTAAGCTTCAAAAATAAATTTCAAAAGATATTTACACAGATATAAAACCCCTTAATGTGGAGCATCAAGTAGAGATTGAGTTTCTAACTATTTATTGCATTATAAGTCATACGACCATAAAGTAGAAGAATGGAATTAGACCATTCGGCCATTGAGTCTGATTCATCATTCGATCGTGGCTGATATGTTTCTCAACCCCCATTCTCCTGCCTTCTCCCCAAAACCCTTAATCCGCTTAGCAATCAAGACCCAATCCAACTTTGTCTTAAAGACACTCTGTCGCAAGCAACGAAATGGTGAGCGGCACGGTGGCACAGTGGTTACCACTGCTGCCTCACAGTGCCAGAGACCTGGGTTCAATTCCCACCTCAGGCGACTGACTGTGTGGAGTTTGCACATTCTCCCCGTGTCTGCGTGGGTTTCCTCCGGGTGCTCCGGTTTCCTCACACAGTCCAAACCTGTGCAGGTCAGGTGAATTGGCCATGCTAAATTGCACGTAGTGTTAGGTAAGGGGTAGATGTAGGGGTATGGGTGGGTTGTGCTTCGACGGGGCAGTGTGGACTTGTTGGGCAGAAGGGCCTGTTTCCACACTGTAAGTAATCTAAATCTAACCTTCATCCTTATACCAGCTCAGGTTGTTTTTCATCTAAAAAAAAATCAAGACCAACAACAGAGTCTATATCACCTTCCCCCTTTACGCCACACAAATCGACACAGTCCATATAAATTAACAAGCACAGTTGTATTCCTTTAAGAGAAAGACAAAATCACTGGCATTGGAGGTAGTTCACTTGATTAATTCCAGAGATGAAAGGCTTGTCTCATGAGGAGAGATTGAACAGTTTAGGCATCTATTTGCTAGAGCTTAGAAGAATGAGAGATCTAATTAAGGTGTATAAAATGGGAAAAGGGACTGATAAAGTAGATGTAGAGAGGATGGTTCCCCTTGTGGGGCAATGCAGAATGTTTTAGGATAAGGAGTCGCAGGTTTAAAACAGGTGAGAAGGAGTTACTTCCCTTGAATGGTTGTGACGTGTAGAATTCACTATCTCAGAGTGTGGTGGATGCTGGGACCTTGAGTAAACAAAAGGAGGAGATTTTTTAAAATTAATAATGGATTGAAGGGCTATGCAGAACAGGCAAGGAAGTGGAATTGAGGCCAAGTTGAGATGAGTCACTGTTGTGTTAAATGGCAGAGCGGGTTTGAGGGGCTGAATGGCCTACTCCTGCTCCTCGTTCTTGTGCCCTTTGGCATGTTCACATACCTAAGCATTCAGTACAGCAAAACAGAAGGCAAGATTTGGGAAATGTAGGAACACATGAATTGGTCTTCCAGGAAATAGGTATTCCAGTGAAAGGTACAGATTAAGTAGAGTGGGTTTAATGATGTACAAGATGCATGTTTAAAATGGAATCTTTTTGCTTGTTTTTTAGAGTTGAGTTTATGGTTGAATTACAATTTTACTGGTTGAACTCTTTGTCCTAATTAAACTCCATGAAGGTAAGGCTTACATTTCACAAACTGGGTAGAGATGGGGACTGCCGTTTGACATTCTCATCCAAAAATAATCCATCACACCCACTCCTCCTTGTTTTGTGTTGAAACTGCTCCAGCAGCCGACAAATTCAAATTATTTTAAGCGTGCTTCGTTCCAGAAATGACCTTATGACAATTCTCCGTTATTGGAGTAAGAATTGCATTATCAGGCATCTCAAGATGAGTTGTAATGTCTCTGTTCCCAGTGTCTTTTATTGCAGTTGGAATCAATGAGAAATTCTCCCTTGAACAAAGAGGTTTTTCTTTTGTACAGAGAGTCATTAGAACATATAATGAATTATTTACCAGAATTGGTGAACGAGGAGGGCAAGGGTATGTGGGGAGAGAGAGAGACAGGAAAGTGGAGTTCAGACCACAGCCAGATCACCCATGGCAATGTAGCCTGTATGGGTGTATTTCCTTCTCCTGCTTTTCAGCACTATATTACGATGCTTAGTTAAACAGCGATTATGCTTTCATTTGTAAAGGAGCGGCATACTCACGTATTTGCCAAAATTTAAAGACAAACAGATATGGAAAAGCACAGCTAGGTGAGATGAGTTGGCAACATTGACTCCGGTTGGGTCAAAAGCCTGGAAATCCCCATCGGAAGGCATTGTGGGTCAACCTCCAGCAGGTGGACTGCAGCGGTTCCAGAAGGCAGCTCAACCCCACCTTCTCAAGGGAGGGCAACTAGGGATGGGGGCAATGAATGCTGGGCCCACTCAATGATGCCCATGTCCCTTGAGCAAGTTTTAAAAAAATAAGTTGGGATGGGACAATCACAATGAGCCAAATGGCCATCTTCTGCACTTTAAATGTCTTGAATCACATCAGAAAGAAAACCTGCAACCCGGGAGATGTTTTTTCATTTGTGGAGATGCAGTCATCGCACTGGCACTGAAGATAGAATTCACAATATTCAATGGTGGTGGCAACTCATAACCTCGACCGGCTCCTGGTAATTTGGAAACAATGGCAGCAAAACACCATTCGTCCCAGACAGACTTTAGAAAACACAGGATATACTCTCCAATGAATAATTCCGTGTTCTTCCAAACTCCATATTCCCTCTTAAAAGGAATTTGCAGAAATTGAAAATAAACTGCGGCTGATTGCCAGTTGTCGGTAAGTGGGAGGAAGACAAATTGACCATCCTTTTGAGAAGAGAGTTCACAGATTCTTGGTTGAGGCCCTGAAGGCCTTAGTAAGGTAGAGAAGGTGAGAAACTGTGTTTCCACAGGGGCATGGAGTCTCTCTCTGGGCATATCCTGCGAAGTGAATAGGATCAAGTGACCAAAGAAGTGAACTCCTGGTGTCCCTCCTGTATGACCTGGAAGCGGTGCTGGAACAAGCTCAGTGACTTCCCATGAACGGTCAAGGTCAGTGAATGCATCTCGCCAAAACACCAACAGCCTCTCCCATCTCTCCATGGAGCACAGCACAGTCCGACACCCTATCACTCACCCTGCCGCGCCCTCTGGCACCCAGCACTCAGGGTTAACGTTCAGATGCTCCACTCCGGTTTTGCCATCCGCACCTCACTGTGCCCACATATGCCAGGCATTCAGCCCTGGCAGATGTATCACCAAAACACGGTGTCATAAGATCATTGACATTGCTTCCTCTCCCTTGCCAGGCACACAGCCAGAGAGGGTGGCATACAAGACACACCTTTGTCTCCTGCACTGTACAGCAGAAATGGTACCTCATAACATCTTCTTCTAGTAGTCCAGCACGGAAGTGGTGACATGCCCAGCTATCAAGCAATGCCCGGTAGTCACTATCTCAGTTGCCACTGCAGCATAGGCAGAGGTCACCTCTCAGTGTTATAGTGGTAGTTCAGACTGCACTTATGTGATCCACTCTGGTTGCCATGCAGGGCCCCGACTATTGTCACCATGACTGTGGAGCTCATCGTTCCAAGCCTCTGGTCAAGCCAACCACGCTTGGAAAATTGTGAGCAGTTTTGAGCCCTGTATCCAAGGAACGATGTGCTGATGTGGAGAGGGATTAGACGAGCTTTCCAAGAATGATCTTGGAGATGAAGGGCTTGCCATATGAGGACTGGTTGAGGACTCTGTGTCTGTACTCAATGGAGTTTAGAAGGATAGGTGGGGTGGGGGGGGGGGGGGGGATCTAATTGAAACTTACTGAGTACTGAGAGGCCTGGATAGAGTGGACATGAAGAAGACACTTTCACAGGTAGGAGAGACTAGGACCCAATGGTACAGCCTCAGAATTATTGCCACAGTAGGCTGTAGAGTGACTTTAAGACAGAGATGGCTAGATTATTGATTAGTCAGGGGATCAAGGGTTATGGGGAGAAGGCAGGAGAATGGGGTTGAGAAACGTATCAGCCATGATTGAATGGTGGAGCAGACTTGACGGGCCAAATGGCCAAAATCTGCTCCAACTTCTAATGGCTTATGGTCTTATCATGCAACATGCCCCAGAAGTGCATTAATCTCTCTCCTAATTATAAGAAGTGTGAAAATAGAGGGGAACTGGACTCAAAATCTTAACTCTGTTTCTCTCTCCACAGATGGTGCCAGACCTGTTGAGTTTCTCCAGCATTTTCTGTGTTGGTATACAGAGTGCTGTTGCGTTATAACACTCCTGGAATGCTCCTTAACTCTTCCCCTCTGTTTGTCTAACTGGAAAATGAGCAACACTCCTAAAAGGGGTTTATGTTTCAATTCTGTGTTGGGGATAATCAGTCGGACCTTGTGTGAGTAGCCAGAGCTAGAAGTTTCACAAAATATTGACAAATATTTTGAAAGCTGAGGTAGACAAGCAGAGAAGTCAAAGGTCATCAGGGCCAGGTGGGAATGTGGATTTGCGGCCCCCAAGTGGAACAGGACAATAATCTTACTGAATGGCAGAACAAGGTTGAGTCATTCCTCTTAATTCGTATAAATGTATGTTAGAACGAACATTCTTGCTTAATCTTTAATTCAAATGTAAAGGCTTTTGTGCGCCTTGAGTGAATATTGACTGAAAATGACCGACAGTGAAAGAATTAGGACAGAGTGGCATTCTGATATTTGCAGCTTTGTGAGAGATTATTAATGCAGTTCATATCCAAATAAAATAGGTGCAGCAGAGTGGCAGGGACCCAGGTTCGATTCCAGCCTCAGGTGACTGTCAATGTGGAGTTTGTACATTCTCCCTGTGTTTGTGCGGGCTTCCTCCGCGTGCTCTGGTTTCCTCCCACAATCCAAAGATGTCGGGTTCGGGTGGATTGGCTGTGGGAATAGGGTTCGGGGCTGGGTCTGGGTGAGATGCTCTTCAGAGAGTCTATGCAGACTCAATGGGCTAAATTGCCTCATTTTGCACTGTAGGGATTCTATGATTCAGTTAGGCATAGCCTTCACCAGGAAACATTGATCATTTAACTTCCTGATGAGCAGATTCACATCCGTTATCCCTGATGGCACCATTCGTCCAGGACGGCCCAGAGATCCCCTGTGCCCTCAGAAAGGTGACCAGTGAAAACGAACGCATTTGCTCTGGTGGATGGGGAGGAGTGTGAGGGGAGATGGTATGTGTAAAGGAGGCATCGTGTATTCAGTTGGAGTGGGGGGTGGGGACATCCCAGGATCAGGAAGGGGAGAGTGCCACCCCTGTCCCTCCAAATCCCCTTCACTCATTCCCTCCTTGCCCCATTATTGATGGGTGTGGTTCTCCCAGCAGCCACCTCTTCCCTGAGCACTGGTATTGATGATGAGCTACAGACCTCTGATTGGTGGGGCTTCTGCTGACAGGGATCTGAATCGGTGGGTTGGGGGGGACAAGGCCTAATGGATGTAGCTCCACCCCTCCATTCAGCCTGACAGAAACTTCAGCCATCACCTTGGCTTGTCCGTGTCTCGATATGTACATCTCTGTCTCATTAACTGACTGGTACGAAATCTGAGGTAACGAAAAAGGAGAATTCATGGGTAGAATTGCTCAGTAAATCCAATGCCAAAGTAAACATTGTACAATGAGAAGATCCTGTCGTGGGGGTAGAACAGAATGGTTTACAGAGATGAGGAACTTCAGGGAAGCTGGGGCTGTTCTCCCTGAGAGGGATGTTTGATCTTGGTGTTCGAAGTCATGAGGGGACTGGAAGGAGTGGACAGGGAGAAACTGTTCCTATTGTAGAAACATCAAGAAGCAGAGAGCAGCGATGCAACGATGACGTGCAAATCTTTTTTTATGCAGCAAGTGGTTATGATCTCCAAGTGCGCAGCAGTGAAAACATGGAGCACCCAACCTTATCACTGTCAAACAGCTTTTCATCTCTCGACTCTGTCACTTTTTGAAAGAATTGAGTGATGGTATGTATGAGGATAAAACCTGTTCATGTATTCAAAGCATTGGTTCCTAAAATACTTCTTTCAGAAACATCCTTGTATAGGCTTCCCATTATACTATAACCATTTCTACCTCATTGGTATGTATTCTAAACAAAATATTTATTTCATGTCTTTTGAATATCAGTTTTGATCTGTAATGGTCTACCTCAGAGCAAGTGGCTGTATTTCAAAGCAATGTTACACAAGATTAAAAGAAGATTCTGAACTGAAAATGCAATTGTCTTTTCTTTAAATTAGTGTTCCCATACTGGCAGTCCAGCCAAAGAGGCTCATAGCTAAGCTGGCATTATGATTTCTGTTTATCTTTTGGCACCCAGATGTTTGCAATAATCATTTTAAGCCTGGTAGATGAGAACGCTATCTTGACTCCAATGACGATGCTTCCTAGTCGGAAGATTGCCTAGGCCCACTGATGCTCCAGTGCAGCCGTGAAATGTGGCCCACTGGAACATTTACACATACAATTGGTTCCTAGTTAATTAGGTCCTATCTCTTCACCAACAAAACAATATATTAACAGTTGGCATCTATTCTGTGTGACCCATGGACAAGATGCCACTAGCTGGCTGACAGTCCTATGCCTTAAAACCTGAAAGCTATCTCAAGATACTCATTTAGCATTTATTCGGGAGGTGTTAGCTTAGTGGTATTATTGCTAGACTATTAATTACTAAATCCAGGTACTGTTCTCGGTCTGTGAAATAATTCTTCAGAGGCTGACATCCCATCATGCATCACCCCTTACTTACAAATGCGTAGCCTTTGACAATAGCACTGCCTCTCACTGAGTCTGGCATTTAGGGGCCTAATATCCCTGATGGTCATTGTTTTATGTCAGCCAGCGCTCCCTGATTGGACCAGATTAACAGCCCTAATCAGGGAACTCATATTCTATGATGCTCAGCTGGCTGCCCTCATTACAACCACTACAGTCTTGGGTTTGAATTCCACCATGGTGAAGTTTGAATTTAATAAGAGTCTAATGATAACCACAAAACCATTCTTGGAAAGACCCATCTGGTTCACTAATGTCCTTTAGGGAAGGAATCTGCCATCCTTATCTAGTCTGGCCGACATGTGACTCCAGACCCACAGCAATGTGGTTGACTCTTAACTTCCCCCTCAGCAATAAGGGATGGGCAATAAATGTATGAGCCAATGAAGCCCATGTCCCATGATGTTTTTTTTAAAAATTATAGATTGCTGGTTGGATTCAAATGAAGCCAATGTAGGCTTTAAAACCACGGTGGTTTCTTTGTTGCCAGAATGGCCAGCAATGAGGGCACTCAACAGTCAAAATCTATTCTTGTATCTTCGAAGTCAAGTGTGGGAAGCAGCCTAGGAGCTGCGTTCCTGGACCAAAAAATTGGTGCAAAATGAAAACCAAATTTGGGTTTTTCTTTCAGGTAGATTCAGGGTGGGACGGTGGCTTCGTGGTTAGCACTGCTGCCTCACAGCGCCAGGGCCCCGGGTTCAATCCCGCCCTCGGGCGACTGTCTGTGTGGAGTTTGCACATTCTCTCCGTGACTGCACTGGTTTCCTCCGGGGGCTCCGGTTTCTTCCCACAATCCAAAGGTGTGCAGGTTGGGTGGATTGGCCATGCTAAATTGTCCCATAGTGCCCAGGGATGTGCAGGTTGGGTGGATTGGCCATGCTAAATTGTCCCATAGTGCCCAGGGATGTGCAGGTTTGGGTGGATTGGCCATGCTAAATTGTCCCATAGTGCCCAGGGATGTGCAGATTAGGGTGGATTGGCCATGCTAAATTGTCCCATAGTGTCCAGGGATGTGCAGTTTAAGGTGGATTAGCCATGCTAAATTGCCCCATCGTGCCCAGGGATGTGCAGGTTAGGGTGGATTGGCCATGCTAAATTGTCCCATAGTGTCCAGGGATGTGCACGTTGGGTGGATTGGCCATGCTAAATTGTCCCATAGTGCCCAGGGATGTGCAGGTTAGGGTGGATTGGCCATACTAAATTGTCCCATAGTGCCCAGGGATGTGCAGGTTAGGGTGGATTGGCCATGCTAAATTGCCCCATCGTGCCCAGGGATGTGTAGGTTAGGGCGAATTGGCCATGCTAAATTGTCCCATAGTGCCCAGGGATGTGCACGTTAGGGTGGATCGGCCATGCTAAATTGCCCCATAATGCCCAGGGATGTGCAGGTTAGAGTGGATTGGCCATGCTATATTGTCCATAGTGCCCAGGGATGTGCAGGTTAGGGCGGACTGGCCATGCTAAATTGTCCCGTAGTGCCCAGGGATGTGCAGGTTAGGGTGGATTGGCCATGCTAAATTGCCCATAGTGCCCAGGGATGTGCAGGTTAGGGTGGATTGGCCATGCTAAATTGTCCCATAGTGCCCAGGGATGTGTAGGTTAGGGCGAATTGGCCATGCTAAATTGTCCCGTAATGCCCAGGGATTTGCAGGCTAGGGTGGATCGGCCATGCTAAATTGCCCATAGTGTCCAGGGATGTGCAGTTTAGGGTGGATCGGCCATGCTAAATTGTCCATAGTGCCCAGGGATGTGCAGGGTAGGGTGGATTGACCATGCTAAATTGCCCCGTAGTGCCCAGGGATGTGCAGGTTAGGGTGGATCGGCCATGCTAAATTGTCCATAGTGCCCAGGGATGTGCAGGGTAGGGTGGATCGGCCATGCTAAATGCAGGGTTACGGGGATCAGGTAGGGGAGTAAGTCTGGGTGGGATGCTCTTTAAAGAGTTAGTGTGGTCTTGTTGGGCTGAATGGCCTGTTTGCACACTGTTAGGATTCTGTGAAATACAATGAAAGGAAGACATTAGTTAGTAGTCAGAATCGCAAAAGTGTAAGAGTGCAGAAAGTGGCAATTCCGTTTATTGGCCTTGACTGAAATCAAACAGGAAAATACCTCCTGTGTCTAACAGGTAAGTAATGGTGAGCAAAATGTGTCCAGTCCTTGTGATTGGGCACTGTTATGTTACCTGAGCTCAAATAACTAGGGGGAAATAATGGATCCATCTGACTGAGACAGGAAGAAAGACTTGCGATCTGGGAGGGATTCATATTGTGTTGGAGTTGTTTGAAAGCAACACTTTGCCCTGGTCTGTAAACACCCCCACAACACTGGGCCGATTATTGTGGTCTCCAAGCCATGTGGGTGCCAGATGTGGAGAACTTTGGAAAATGCTGGGATCCTGATTGCACTTGGTTTGGAAACTGACGTTCGGTGGGGAGGGAAGGTGGTGGGTCTTGGGGGGTTGAGATTATGGAGCCACGGGATCCAGAGTGGGGATAAGGGAAGGGGGGAAAGTGAGTGGTGAGGCTCTGGAGAGCTGGAACAAACTGGGAATGAAGGGTTAGCAGAGGGAGTTGGGGAGATGGTTTTAGGAGGTTCTGGCTTCATTCACATCCAGTTAGGAGCCAATGGCTTTGGATACCTCAGGGAAACGAATATTTTGTAGCAGAAGCCTTAAAGGTGTGTTAGACCCCGTAGTTGCATCTGCAGAACTCTTAGCAGCAGCTAGCGAGACACACCTCCGTCTACCTCAGTTTCCTTCCAGTCTTTAAAACTGACCTCTTCAACTGTCCAAATTTCCCTTTAATTAGCTTGGTGTCACAATTTGCATCGTAAGATTCCTCTGAAGTAAGCAAGCCTGAAGGGCCGAATGGCCTACTCCTGCTCCTGTTTTCCATGCTTACTTTTGATTGTCCTTCTTTCTTCTTCTGGTCATCTCTTGGACTGAGGAAGGTATTTACCACACAGTCCAACTTGTGGCATGGACTTGTTTGTGGAATCCTTTAACCAGGCAAGGCTGTTGTGATGCCACAACAAAGGAATAGGCAGAAAACTCGGGATTGTCCCCAACCAATACACTTGGCACATGAGCATGCTTCCTGCTTGGCACTGGGTAGCCGAGGAGTGTCCAATTAAATGTGCACCGTGCAACGTGATTTCTCGCCCCTAATGTCATAAAAAGAAACTCTTTCCCATTTGGGTGTCCTCAATCCCTTTTTAAGTGAAAGTCCGATTTAAGGTCGCACCTTTCATCTCAGGAGGGATATGGATGCGTTAGGTCACTGTCCCAATGAACATCCAAGTGTTTCTTAAATGATCCAACATTTGTATACTCTGTGTGGAAATCTATTTTGCATGGGGATCGCCCATTGAGGAAAGGATCGTCTGTGCTAAAGCCTCAAATTATTCCTCAATTTGATTGATCGACCATGGCAATTTAATCTAAAGTGAGAATCGGGTTGAATCTTTTCAGCGCTCAGAACAATTTCCGACGCAAGTGAACAATACCTCGACATGAGTGAAGATATTGCTTTCTTGCACAGTGGTCATATCAACAGCATTAACACAGCCATTTGCCTTGACCGTGGTTCGGCTATTTAATGGATGTCCAAACAGTAGGAACCAAACACAGGGTCAAAGAACCAAATAGAATGCCACGTTGCTTTCTTCCAGCCTGTTCTATAAATAGAAAAGGTATTTCATTCTTAATTTGTTCAGCAAGGATTAGTGTGCAACACTGGTCGCTTCAATGTCCCTAATTTGTATCAGTGCACAGTTACCAGGCCTTCAGCTACTGAGGCCCTAATCTCCAGAATTCCCTCCCTACCACACCTCCGTCGACCTCAGTTTCCTTCCTGTAGGCAGTCTTTAAAACTGACCTCCTCAACTGTCCAAATTTCCCTTTAATTAGCTTGGTGTCACAATTTGCATCGTAAGATTCCTCTGAAGTAAGCAAGCCTGAAGGGCCGAAGGGCCTACTCCTGCTCCTGTTTTCCATGCTTACTTTGGGACATTTCATTCTGTTGAAAGCACTATGCAAATACATCAAGAGGTCTGTGTTTGTTTGGAACAGTAAAAGCTACAACTTGCATTTGTTTCGCAAGTTTAACATCAAAGAATATCTCAGGCAGTTTACAACACTGTAATCAAATAAATAGTTTGGAGATCAGTCACAAAAGGAAGATCATGGAGACAGGTAGAGGGTCTCCAAGGAAGCAGGGCGATTTAACAAGAGAATTGTACATTGTGTGTCCTACCTAGTTTCATTGATTTGTTCCTGGGATGTGGGCATCATTGGTTGGGCCAACATTTATTGCCCACCTGTAGTTGCCCCCTTGAGAAGGTGGGGGTGAGCTGCCTTGTTGAACCGCTGCAGTCCACCTGCTGTAGGTAGACCCACAATGCCCTTAGGGAGGGAATTCCAGGATTTTGACCCAGCGACACTGAAGGAACGGCGATAGATTTCCACGTCAGGACAATGAATGGCTCGGAGGGGAACTTGCAGGGGGTGACGTTCCTATCCATCTGCTGCCCTCGTCCTTCTCGATGGAGGCACAGCTTGGACTTGTGGAATCACAAGAAACCCAATGGATCAAGATTGTTGAGGAGGTTTGTAAGACTTTGGCGATAGGTAGTGAGGACTGCGAGCATGAGGGTTTGAGCATTGTTGATTTGAAATTTTAAGGGATGGAAATGATGTAGATCAATGAAGATTGAGCTGAATGAGAGCAATATGGTGGGGGATAGAGTACAGACAAGTCCCATACAGCATTGACAGGCAGTGAAAAGGACGACTAAAAGAACTTTTTAAATGTGAAGGCAACTGCTGCTGAACCTCTTGGCTGTATGAAGGTGAAACCTGGCCCCAAGTAGGTTCTAGGGCTGTAAAAATGACTATTTGGGAGTGTGAGGACAAGGGAGGCCTACAAATTACAGCATGTAACCCTCAACTAATTGGGGACAATTCCAAGTGGGAAAACGTGAAACCTCTGAGGTTAGATAGAAATAACAGTGTGAAGTGTTTCAGTACTGTCGATTAATGCCAGATGTGAATCCCTCATATGCCTGAGATTAATGAAGGCAACTTCGTTTTCTCTCAGTTTCAAACTGAAAAGATTTACAACTTGTGAGTAATTCTCTTCTGTACAATTACACTCAGCAGTTCTTGATACTGTGTAATGACCTCCCGAGACCAAATGTTTCTGTGCTGTGGGAATGGAGGGGTAAGTTATTTGTCCCCGACACCACCACAGGAATATTCGAAGACAGGAAATAAAGTAGGTGGCCAACTCACACAGTCTTGTCTCCCTTCATAATGAGCAAGAGGTGGATAAAGCATCAGATGCCACCACCACCCCCCCCCCCCCCCACTACCTTCCCCTCACCGCCAACCATGCTCCCTCACAACTCCTTTCGGTCCATTGAGGCCTTTAATGGCCAATGAGTGGCAACTTAAGGACCTCATTCCACCGCCGTCACTATGATGGGAGAGGGTCAGAAAGCTAGAAGGAAGAGGGTCCGCTGCATGGGCTAAAGGCAGGCAGGCAGGAAGGTGTCGGGTGGGCTTGTGGTTAGCACCTTTGATTTCTTTCCGAAACCCTAACCTCCACATCCCCCCAAGGTGATAGCCCCCCCCACCCCTCTCCCCAACTCCTCTCCATTCTCCCACCCCGTCCCTCCCCAAATCGAATCACTACACCCCTCAATGACTAAAACGCCTAGACTTACCTTAAAGTCGACTAAATGTCCCTTTCCTTTCTGGGGTTAGCT